>NC_057817.1:3939393-4242424 GCF_910594005.1 Cervus elaphus | reverse complement strand
CCAAATAAAACAAAGAATATCATTGTATCAGAGTATCATCATATATTTTTACAAGAAACATCATGTGATTTATTTTATTTATTATTATAGATAGCACATATTGGCAATTATGAGACTTTTTGTTACATAAAATGTAAATAAATTTATTATAAATTTTAAGGTCTAAGAATATAATTTTTCACAATTCCAATGAAAAGTTGCTTCCTCATTTAAATGATTTTCTTTGCATTAATTGCATCCATTAAATTATCTTTTTAGAACAGAATTTTCTGGAAACAGTACCCTTAAAGGCTGATTCTCAGAGTATAAGAGGAGATTGAAAATGTTAAAGAAAAAAGCATTAAATAGATGGCAAATTAGTCAGTAAGGGAAGCATTTATAGCCTAAAGAGGGTCACACAAGCAGTATCACTAACGCTGGTCCTTTCTGTTGCTAAAGAGTGAGTAAAGAGCATTTAATGGCCTGGATGGATTCCCCATTCAAGTCATCGCCTTGGACAGTGGCTTCAGTCAGTTATTCAATTAGTATTTACTGAGCATTCACCTAGTCAGATAGGGAGCTATTGGAGATGGAGTACTGTGGGAAAACTAAAAATCCTCACGGAGCTAGCCGTAGGAGAAACAGACAATAAAATGATATTGGCTTATTATGTACTATGTTTACTTCTATTAAGTACCTTGAGAAAAAAAGTAGGTTTGTGGTATACAAAACGGATGTGACTGATTGGAAAATTTAGATTTGAGCTAGGAAAAAGCTTCAGGGAGACAATGACTTTGGAGTAAAAATACTTGAAAGAAGACTAGGAGATAGCCTTGAAGACTTCTAGCAGAAGGGCAATTCAGGCAGAGGGAAGGGCAAGTGCATCTTGGTGGCAGAAGCACCCCTAAGGTTTTCAAAGAACTCCTGGAAGTGAATATCAAGGAGAGGTAACAGACAACCAACCTTCTTAAGTCTTGATTCCTTTTCTGCAAAATTAGTATACAGAGTGTGCTCTGCTCCTAGTAGTTTTATAGCATTGCAAGAGTTATATAACAAAGACAGTCTACCACGAGTATACGTTGACACCTAAGATTTAAATGTTTGTGTGCTGTGTTGCTCAATCCTATACAACTCTTTGTGACCCCATGGACTGTAGCCTGCCAGACTCCTCTGTCCATGGGATTTTTAGGCGAGAATGTTGGAATGGGTTGCCATTTCCTTCTCCAGAGGATCCTCCTGACCCAGGGATCGAACACACATCTCCTGTGTCTCCTCCATTGCAGGCAGATTCTTTACCCGCTAAGCCATCCAGGAAACCCGCTCTATCCCTAAGAAGGCTATAAATATTCCATGAGGTAATTTTACAAAACATTTATCATAATGTCTGGCACATACTAAGTGCTTAATAAATGTTTGTTCTTACTGTTTTTGATTCATGGAAATATAGCCAAAGGGCTATTTATCCATGTCTGATGTGATTGAACATTTAAATTATTCAACTGATTCCATTTATTTTGATTCCGTGACCACTTGGAAACCATTGGATTGTAATTTCATTTCATGTGTGGTTCTGCCTATAAAGAGAATATTCCAGTTTTACTAATATGCTAATACTAAGTCACTTCAGTTGTGTCTGACTAATATAGTGCTCCAAATTAGATGCCTGCATGAGTTACCTTTCTGAAATGACAAATTTTCAACTTTGCCACAAAGAGGCTACCATGAAATTAAAAGATGTTTGCTCCTTGGAATTAACCTGTGACAAATCTAGACAGTACATTCAAAAGCAGAGATATCACTTTGCAGACAAAGGTCCATATAGTGAAAGCTTTGGTTTTTATAGTAATCATGTGTGGATATGAGAGTCGGACCATAAAGAAGGCTGAGGACCCAAGAAACTTTCCACTGTGGTGCTAAGACCATGTTGTGCTAAGATCATGGCATCAGGTCCTATCACTTCATGGCAAGTAGATGAGGAAACAATGGAAACAGAGACTGTATTTTCTTGGGCTCCAAAATCACTGCAGATGGTGACTACAGCCATGCAAATAAAAGACATTTGCTCCTTGGAAGAAAAGTTATGAACAACCTAGACAGCATTAAAAAGCAGAAACATTACCTTGCCAACAAAGGTCCATCTAGTAAAAGCTATGGTTTTTCCCATAGTCATGTATGGATGTGAGAGTTGGACTATAAAGAAAGCTGAGTGCTGAAGAATTGATGGTTTTGAACTGTGGTGTTGGAGAAGACTCTTCAGAGTCCCTTGGACTGCAAGAAGATCCAACCAGTCAATCCTAAAGGAAATCAGTCCTGAATATTCATTGAAAGGACTGATGTTGAAGCTGAAACTCCAATATTTTGGCCACCTGATGAGAAGAACTGAGTCCTTGGGAAAGATTGAAGGCAGGAGGAGAAGGAGACAGAGGATGAGATGGTTGGATGACATCACTGACTCGATGGACATGAGTTTGAGCAAGGTCCAGGAGTTGGTGATGGACAGGGAAGCCTGGTTTGCTGCAGTCCATGGGGTCGCAAAGAGTCGGACATGACTGAATGACTAAATTGAACTAAACTGTGGTGCTGGAAAAGACTCTTGAGAGTCCCTTGGACAGCAGGGATATCAAGTCAGTCAATCCTAAAGGAAATCAACTCTGAATATTCATTGGACGGACTGGTGCTGAAGCTCCAATACTTTGGCCCCCTGAGACAAAGAGCTGACTCATTGGAAAAGACCCTGATGCTGAGAAAGATTGAGGGCAAAAGGAGAAGGGGGTGACAGAGGATGAGATGGTTGGATGGCATCATCGACTCAACAGACATGAGTCTGAGTAAACTCCAGGAGATAGTGAAAGATGCGGAAGACTGATGTGCTGCAGTCCATGGGGTCACTAAGATTTGCATATGACTGAACAGCTTAACAACAATGACAAGTAGTAAAGAACCTGCCTGCCAATGCAGAAGTAATAAGAGTCTCGAGTTTGATTCTTGGATCATGAAGATCCCCTGGAGGAAGGCATGGCCACCCATTCCCGCATTCTTGCCTGGAGAATCCCAAAGACAGAAGAGCCTGGCAGGCTACAGCCCATAGGGTCACAAAGAGTCAGACACAACTGAAGCAACTTAGCACGCACGCACACACGCATGCACAAGTCTGAATTGACAGATTTGCTACTTTGTCACCAACTGACGAATTAATGAGTATTTACGCATGAGAAAATGATCTACTCTCAAACATTTTACTTGCAAAATCAGGTTTCTAATTAGGATCACCAGACTTTCCAGCACAGAAAACCCCCTAAGTAAACTCAGCTCAGTGATGCAGCAGTGATACAGGAGACAGTGGCAAGACTCTCCTGGCAGCATTCATTCATCTCATCTGCTTTTCTATTTAAATGTTGCAAATACCTCACCACCATCTACCTTTATTCCACACTGTCACATCTATCATCTCACATCATCCCCTGCATATTTTTGTGAGTGTGCAAAATAGCTGCTACCCCTCCTATTTTATAAACACAGAAAAGAGATTTAGAGAGCTGAAAAGACAGACCTGGGTCCTGAGACCAGTTATTCAGTGCTTCTTCTATTGCAAGAAATAAGAAAACCTGAGGTTTAGTCTCAGATTCTCCCTATAACAGAAATGTGATGTTGAAATATACTTCCTTTGTGGTTTTCAGTGTTCCAAGGGAGTTATAGGAATAAATGACCTACAGTATCCTTTCTAATATAAATATCTTAAAATTTTACTATGGAAATAGTGAAATGAAAAAATGAATACCACATATGGGGAAAATTTCAACCAGATCAGGAATTAACAAAAGAATACAAATATGTTAAACATGAACAGAAACACCTCTGTCATATTTAACTGAGGTGCTGTAGAAAGTCAAGGAGGTAGGAGAAACATTTACATTTGGCAAAGAGAGACTAAGCACATTGACAGAGGCTTATTTTTATATTTTCCCTTTGGAGTTGTTGCTATTGTTCAGTTGCTAAGTTGTGTTCACCTCTTTGCAATCTCATGAACTGCAGCACACCAGGCCTCCCTGTCCTTCACCATCTCCCAGAGTTTTCTCAAACTCATGTCCATTGAGTCGGTGATGCCATCCAACCATATTTCATGGAAAACTAATAAATTAATAAATATTTATAAAATCAATGTTAGTAAAATCAATAGGCAACCAAAGCCAGGCTAAACATTGCAAAACTGCCTTTGAAAAACCTTTTAAGTTTTCTTTTATAAAATTATATGTTCTGAGGTGCATAATCAGGCATATTTTTTAATTAGTCATTTCAGCAGTGATGTCCTCTTAAGATACTACCGTGAACTCCTCAAAGGTCTATTTGTGTTGGAGGCCTCCTGTCTGTTCTCTCTTGGTTCACTGATCTGTGTTTCTATCGGTCGTGTTGGGGAGGTCTTGAGGGCTTTGGCAGTCCAAGTCCCGTAGCGATTTTCTACGCTGTCATCATAAAATCAAACTGTGCTGCCTCACACAGAATCACTCTCACTAGTGCAGTGAAGTGCAAGAAAAGGAGGACAGTCAGCTCACCCCAACGTATCTTGCAGAATACGTTCTGAAAAATTTTCTGTCTGGTTTTCTTAATTCTTCTAATGAGCTCACACTGGCCATTTGGATACAATAGAGATTTCAAGAAATTACACTTTTCTAGCTCCTCCCTATGCTGATACTTCAGTTAAATGCATGCATTTGGGGCAAGATAATTGAAATGATAGCAAATTAAATGCCTCTGTTTCAAGCCAACATAGGAAAAATCTTCAGCGTTCTATGCATCAAAATGTCCTTTCTCACAGCAGGTATATTACTGCACATAAAATCAGGTTAGGACCCTCTTATTGTGACTGGCAGAGGGAGAAGAGACGATCGTTCATTCCTTGGAGAACATATACTTCTATATCTGCACATAAAACAACCTTGTTTTTTGGTAGCAGGCTTTTAGTTACATCCCAGTGAGAGAGTGACTTACATTGATTATTTACTGAAAGAATGCTGAGAGTATAAAAGGATGTGATTCACCCCACTACAAAGAATGACAACATTAATGCCTATTTGTGCTAGCATTTGAAGATTTCCTCCCTCCCCTTCCTAGGATGCAAGATTCATTAATGATTCATTGAAAGATTCTTGACTTTGGATAATCAAGATAGATTTAAAACATTCATTTAATAAATGAGGCTATGGAAGACACAGAAACTAAATTAGTCACATCACTGGATTTCATCACTCCATCTACATCTGTGGTTTGCTGAGGATATAAGCTTAAGTTTGTTACAACTTAATTCTCATATATTACTTTAATATTTTCCCTATGACTGACTATCCATAGATGCTATTACCACCTGCAATTCTTCATTGCTCCATTTGTTCTTCAAATAAGTGAAAGTTATTTTCCATCAAATTTCAACTGAAATGGGTCATTGGTAAGTTAAGGGAAAAAATGAAGAAAAACAGGTACACCAAAGTAAAATAAATAAAATACATTTGTCTAATAATTTATTTTTCATAACAATAAATAAAGGAAATAGGAAAACAGTAAATAAGAGAATAGGAAAATAGTTAAACAGTTGGATTAAATTGGGACAAGATGTTCAGTGTTGATAATAATTCAGATGCTTCTATTTAAATCTATTTTCAGTACTTATAGAACTACACAAAGGACAGATTTCAGTGTCCACTGTAATGTCAACTCACAGAAGGAACTCAACCGAAATGAACATTTGGCATCAGCTTGTATTCTCTTCTAGTGTGAGGACGTTGATGTGTTCATTGGAAATGCCACTAGAGAAAAGGGAATAGAATTACAGAATCACAGAATTCACAGTATTACTATATTTAGAGTTGATGGAAGTTTACTTGGAATACTGTCATAAAAAGGTGAGATGTGTAATTATTTGGTTAAGCAAAGAAAAATACAACTGAATACCATGTTTCCTCTGGATTTCAATATTTTAGTTGATTTATTTGGACCAGGAGGAAAATAATGATGTTTTATATCAACACTTCCTAAATTTTTAGAGTCGAGCTCTATCGTTGTTTGCTTGTTATTAAAAGAACACTCTCTTCTGCAAGAATAGCAATTTGTAAAGTTGACTACAAATTCTCAGAAAACTAAACATGCTTGTTTTAGACATTTACAATTTCTTTTATACTGTTCATGGGATTATCAAGGCAAGAACACTGAAGTGGTTTGCCATTCCTTTATCCAGTGGACCATGTTACATTTCATGCAAAAATGGGCATAATAAAGAACAGAAATGGTATGGAACTAACAGAAGTAGAAGATATAAAGAAGAGGTGGCAAGAATAAACAGAAGAACTATACAAAAAAAAAAAAAAGATCATCATGACCCAGATAACAACAATGGTTTGATCACTCACCTAAAACCAGACATCCTGGAATGCGAAGTCAAGTGGGCCTTAAGAAGCATCACTATGAACAAAGCTAGTGGAGGTGACAGAATTCCAGTTGAGCTATTTCAAATCCTAAAAGATCATACTGTGAAAGTGCTACAATCAATATGCCAGAAAATTTGGAAAACTCAGCAATGGCCACAGGACTGGAAAAGGTCAGTTTTCATTCCAATCCCAAAGAAAAGCAATGCCAAAGAATGCTCAAACTACTGCACAATTACACTCATCTCACATGCTAGCAAAGTAATGCTCAAAATTCTCCAAGCCAGGCTTCAACAGTATGTGAACTGTGAACTTCCAGATGTTCAAACTGGATTTAGAAAAGGCAGAGGAACCAGAAATCAAATTACCAACATCTGCTGAATCATAGAAAAAGCAAGAGTTCCTTAAAAACATCTATTTCTGCTTTATTGACTACACCAAAACTTTTGACTCTATGGATCACAACAAACTGTGGAAATTTCTGAAAGAGATGGGAATACCAGACCACCTGACCTGCCTCCTGAGAAATCTGTATGCAGGTCAGGAAGCAACAGTTAGAACTGGACATGAAACAACAGACTGGTTCCCAATAGGGAAAGGAGTGTGTCAAGGCTGCATATTGTCACCCTGCTTATTTAACTTCTATGCAGAGTACATCATGAGAAACGCTGAGCTGGATGAAGCACAAGCTGGAATCAAGATTGCCAGGAGAAATATCAATAACCTCAGATATGCAGATGACACCACCCTTATGGCAGAAAGTGAAGAGGAACTAAAGAGCCTCTTGATGAAAGTGAAAGAGGAGAGTGAAAAAGTTGCCTTAAGACTCAACATTCAGAAAACTAAGATCATGGCATCTGGTCCCACCACTTCATGACAAATAGATGGGGAAACAATGGAAACAGTGACAGACCGTTTGGTGGGGGGGCACCAAAATCACTGCAGATGGTGACTGCAGTCATGAAATTAAAAGACACTTGCTCCTTGGAAGAAAAATTATGGCCAACCTAGATAGCATATTAAAAAAGCAGAGACATTACCTTGCCAACAAAGGTCCATCTAGTCAAAGTTATGGTTTTTCAGTAGTCATGTATGGATGTGAGAGTTGGATGGTGAAGAAAGCTGAGCAGAGAAGAATTGATGCTTTTGAACTGTGGTGTTGGAGAAGACTCTTGAAAGTCCCTTGGACTGCAAGGAGATCCAACCAGTCCATCCTAAAGGAAATCAGTCCTGAACATTCGTTGGAAGGCTGATTTTGAAGCTGAAACTCCAGTACTTTGGCCACCTGATGTGAAGAACTGACTCATTGGAAAAGACCCTGATGTTGGGGAAGATTGAAGGTGGGAGGAGAAGGGGACGACAGAGGGTGAGATGGTTGGATGGCATCACTGACTCAATGGAGCTGAGTTTGAGTAAGCTCCAGGAATTGGTGATGGGCAGGGAAGCCTGATCTGCTGCGGTTCATGGGATCGCAAAGAGTTTCACACGATGCACGACTGAGCTGAACTGAATTTCTTTCAGTCATCTCAAGAATCATAAAAAATGAAATTAGGATTTACCATACTTTGAGACATTTAAAAATATTCATACCAAAGACGAAAAGCTAATTCTGTTTTACTGGATTACCACTCCAGTAGTCTCTTGCTTTCCATTGCAAATTTGCTTGGAATCACTAGGTAGTGGCTTCTAGACCCTATGCTTTCCTGGTCTCCTAGGGAGACCATGTTTGGAAGACTGAGGTAAACTAATCCGGGTTTTCTTGTCCTTAAAAGCCTCTATTTACAAACCACAAGCCTAAAGGGAGTGGAATCAACTAAGGAGAAATATGTGCTGCAAAGGGAGCTTTAGCTCATGTTCTGGTCATTTAGACAAGATTTATTGCCACCATTGATTTACACTGTGTATTATAGTTAAGATAGTAATTGCTACATTACAGTTTATGGTATCTCTAGTACCTCTGAGTGATGTTCTTTTTAAAACAGAACTGTACACTAATAATGAATTGGGTCATTACCATTTTTGTCATATAATACTTTTTACAAAGTATTATTTTTTTTAACAAAATGCAGTCATTTTCCCCAGAGTTTTAATAACCCAGATCCTTCTATAAAATCATTTCATAGAGACACTAAAAGTTTATATTCTAAACAGCATTTGATCTTGGCATGTACCAAGTGTTATATGTGCCACAGGAAAGTCAAAAATGAACAAAACATGACTCCTATCCTCAAAGAGTTTATAGTCTCTTTGAATATAAATACAGATAAATAACCCTGTAGTTACATTATAATGTGATATTAAAAGTAAGTGCAGTGTCCTAGAGAATGAATAGGAGCTTCAAACAGAGTTACGAATTGATCACAGAGGACTTCTGAGAGGGTTTATGGACAGGAATACAGAGGCGTGAAGAATATTTCTGAAGCATGGAAGGACATACACAAGGGTGTGGAAGGAATAAGGAGTGTGGCCTTTTGAGGAATAACAAGCCATTTTGTCTAACTGGCACCTAGAACTTGATCATAATAGCACCATTAGATGAGGTTAGACTGTTAAGAGGGACCCAGATCTTAAGGGGTTAAAACTTTATACAGTGAGTAATGGGCACCACTAAAGGGCTTTAAGCCAGGCGCATCTTCTGCACCACTGAAAATCCATCTAGACAGATCTGTCTCTGGGACCCCTAGCCATTTTTTTTCCAACCCAACTGCTTACTTCAGAGACCAACTCTGCATAGGTTTAAAACAGCAGCTTTATGCAGGGTCACGTGAACATATCCAGTTCCCAGCCTGCGCTGGGGGCTTCCAGGCTCACACACCGGGGCTTCCCACTGCAATTGGAGCATGACATTTCACAGGACCTGCCTGCTGCCTCTGCATGTGTGACCTAGGAGGGTGGGGAAGTTTCGAGTGATCCTGAAAGGGCAAGAGTATAAATTGATGCATCAGTCCAGGTGTCTAAATATGGTAATTGTTAAGAATTGAAAAATCAATGTAACAAGCTGTTAAAGAAAATATGATCCATCATTCTACCCATGATAGAAATCAAAAAGGTCAGTTTGCAACTAAAAGCTTCAGAATCTGTAGCTTCATGTATCAGTTATCTTTTTCTTTCAAAACAAATTACACCCCACCCACAAATTTTCCAACATAAAATGTAATAATTTATTATATCACATTATGAATAAGAATTTCAGAAGCACCTTAGTTGTGTGGTTCTGACTCAAGGTCTCTCATGAGGTTGTACTGAAGATGTCTGCTAAGGAGCAATCATCTGAAAACTTGACTGGGGCTGGAGGATTCACTTTCTTTCTTTCTTTTTTTTTAAGGCTTTTGATTCTTATTGCCACACTGCCCTATGAAGAGTTCTCAGATTTTATATCCCTACCATCAGTGATATATGTTTCCTCTCACTGTTTGGACTACCAATTGTTTTTTGCTTGTTCATTGAAGTATAGTTGATGTATGTGTATATTTACAATCTATATTTTTTGCATTAGTTTTACATGTATGGCACAATGACTCAATTTATGTGTGTGTGTGTATGTGTGTGTGTGTTTATATACACATATATATACTTTTTCAGATTCTTTTCCCTTATAAATTATAATAAAATGCTGAGTATAGGTCCATGTGCATACAGCAGGTCCTTGCTGGTTATCTATTTCGTATATAGCAGTATGCATATGTTAATCCCAAACACCTGATTTATCCCCCTCTCCTTTCCACTTTGATAACCATATATTTGTTTTCTATATCTGTGGCTCTATTTCTGTTTTGCATATAAGTTCATCTAATCATTTCTTTTTTTTCTTTAGATGTCACATAGAAGTGATATCATATGATATTTGTCTTTCTCTCTGGTTTATTTTACTTAGTATGGTAATCTCTGGGTCCAATCATGTTGCTGCAAATGGTATTATCTTATTAATTTCATTCTTTGTTTTGACTAAGTAATACTCCATTGTGTGTGTGTGTGTATATATATATGTATATATATACACTTCATATTTTTTATTCATTCATCTCTCAATGGCCACTTTCAAAATGGCTCACTTTCATGGCTGTTACAGAAGGCTTCAATTTCTTGCTGATTTTTAGGAAAAAGCCACAGTTCTTTGCCATAAAGATGTCTCTATAGGGCTACTTCAGTGTTCTTACAACATGGCAGCTGGCTTCTCCCAGAGCAAATGGTCCAAGTAAAGGAGCTAGGATGAAGCTGCACTGTTTTATGTATTGATCTTAGAAGCCACACACCATCACATCTACCACATTCTATTGATTAAGAGTGAGTTACTAAATCCAAGCCACACTGAAGCAAAGGGGATAGGCTCTATCTTTTGAATGGAGAAATATCACATTATTTGTGGATTTTTGATAATGACATAGAAGACTTTGTTCATGGTCATAAATCCACTCCCTTTCTCCATCTACGACTGGCATGGTCCTTCACCATGAAAGGCCTCCTGTGTACCTATATAAACAGCCAAATCACACATTCAAGACTGGGTCACACACACACTCCAACCTCAGCTGCTTCCTGGCCAATTCTCAGGCTTAAAAGTGAAAACACTGTCAGGACTTCCCTGATGGTTGGGTGGTTAAGACCTCATGCTTCCACTCCAGGGGGCATGGGTTTTTATCCCTGGACAAGTAGCTTAAATTCCACATGCTGTGTGGTATGACTGGGGAAAAAACAAAACAAAACAAAGAAAGAAATTAAGAAACTATCTTGTGACCCAGGAAAGCCTTGGAAGAATTCTTAGAGCTCCTGGGGCAGAGAGTTCTGGAATTCTGGGTACTCAGTGTGTGGTCTAAAAAGACAGTCATGCATTCTGTGAGGTCAAGCATTCTGTTTGAGCAAGCGTCCCAGGTTCTTTGTATTCCTAAACTTGTGCATGAATGTGCAGCCACAGAAGAATGAAAATAATATGGAATTGTATAAAATTCAGAACCCAGAATAGAGCCATTATGTTTTAACTAAGAGGATGAGATGGTTGGATGGCATCACTGACTCAATGGAGATGAGTTTGGGTAAATTCCGGGAGTTGGTGATGAACAGGGAGGCCTGGCGTGCTGCAGTCCATGGGGTCACAAAGAGTCAGACACTGAACTGAAGAGTCATACTGGGAAAAACTTTTGACCAATGGAATAGAGAGATGAAAGACAAATTTTCCCCACTCAATTCCCTAGACAAATGGCTCTGAAATCCATAAATAATACAGCCTCTGAAATTCAGAAGTTAAACAGACACTAAGATGCTTGCTATTAAGTGGCAGCTAGCTTTTATACACACATTGACTCTCTTTTTTTTTTTTTTTTTCTCACTTCAATCTTCTTTTTCCTAACTTAAGCTTGCCTACGGTTGCATTTCCTAACACTATTATAGCAGATATTTTTGCCTCAGGCTCTACTTTCTGAGGCCCCGAGGTAAACAAATTTTAGGCAAAGAATATCATAATCACATTTGTTTCCTGATGAGTAAAAGCATTCATTCAGCCATTCAGCAAATATTTCCCAAGTACCTTGTAGGATAAAGGCAATGTGCAAGGCACTAAAGATAAATAAACAAGGCAGATATGGCCTTAGCCTCATGAAGTATATAAGACAAGGGGGGAACAGAGCGGTTAACTGTCAACCATGATAGAATGTGGTGTATGCTACAGTGGAAAAGTGCAAGACTCTACTGGAAGCATAAGGACACCTAGCCTGTGTTTCTAGGCCAGTAACAAGTTTCCCAGAGGAAATAAGAAAATCTCTTGATTGTAAAGCCTGATAATTAGTGACTGTTTTCTTTCATCTCCCAACTAATCCCCCTGCTTCTTGTCCACTGATATTTACCTTTTGTTACCTCTTCCAATGTGCCAAGCTCTCTATTGCCCATATTTTTTCTTTGATCTGAAATATGTTTGTGTCATCCCCAACACCTACTGAATAATTTCAGCTCCTCTCTTTTGTTGCTAAAGTGTAGATAGAAGATCATAGAACAGATCCATGGACAGAAGCCATGCGATAGAGGAAGTTCTGTGCCAACGTAAACAGTTCGGATCAGAAGGGTGAATGAAATTTTAAGACTAGATTTGCACTTTGGAAAGCCTTCTGGTTGCAGTATAGTGGAAGGAATGTAATGAGATTAGCCTGGAGGCAGATAGAGCCATTGAGAAAGAACAATAGGCAAGATGAGAGATTATGTTTTTGGATGGCTATTCAGGTAGCAGGAAAGTGAAAACTGAAGATATTTGAGAAAGAGTATGATGGTTTCAACTATAGGAGGAATAGTTGAAATAAAGGAGGAAAAGTGAAGGATGAAAAAAAGGCTAATAGTCACACTCTGTTTCTGCCTTGAGATGGTGGGCAGTTAGATGTGGTTTACGGTGTCAGATAAAATAATTTTGCTAGCTAAATCTGATATTTCTGAGGTAGGGAACACAGAAAACAGAACAAGAAAAATACTGAAAGGAGCTGGTAATTATCTCTACCACAATTCTAAGATGTAAAGATCCCTAAGAACTGAATTCAGGTTAGAAAACTTGGAGAGTTTGTGGTTCTAATCTCTCATCTCTCAGAGTTTTAGTTACCTAAGGACAAAATAAGTCAATGAAAATTAAATGTGGCCTCTTCTTAACTTATGGAATAGTATAATGTTGTGCTTATAGCACAACACAATACTATTCACTTATGTGAATAGTATAATATAATAGTAAGGTTCCCTATGAAAAGCAGTGAAGACCTAAAACCAAAAAATGGAGCGGCTTCTTATCACCTTTTAACTCCCTGGTCATTTTCCCCACCTGCTGCAAGTGTAGGCCTTAGAATCCACTTGCATTGAATTAGATCTATAGAGAAAAATACTTACCCTTTCAGTGGCAAGGAAAATGAGCTCTATTGCTAGAAAGACACACAAACAAGACAGGCAGACAGATATACACGTGCTTATCCAGAATCAGATTTTTACTATTAAAAAATCACTATAGTCATGATGTAGATACTACTTTAAAGGAGAAAAAGGACTGGAAGAAGAGGACTTTTGTGGCCAACAAGATGGTGTCCAAACTAAAATTAACAGAGCAGAGAACACTAGACAGATTTGGTAAGAGTAGCCTTGGCAGGACTCAAGGTCTGGCTTAGAGAGCAGAGAGGTGTCACCACAGTGCCAAAGCTGAGTTGTAAATGGGGGTGTCATTCACTGAGAAATGTAACACAAGAGGAGAAGTTTGGGATTGAAGACCAGAAGTCAGTTCTTACGGGACATGATATATATAAGGTGCATCAGTAACAGGCAAATGAATATACCCAGGTAAATGCTGTGTAATCGTGAACATGGGTGTTTGTGTGTACGTATGTGTGAGTGTGTAGTCTAGAGTATGTGTACATACATAAAACATTCGCTGGAAGATATCTATCTATCGACCTTTCTACAGAGAAAGAGATGTCGAGTGAATGAGATAGGTCAAGAGATACATCTAGAAGAGTAGAAGACATTGTAAATTAGCATTGAATCAAATAGAATATTGAAACTTATTCCTCCATTTCTGCCTCTAGTGTAGAATCTGTTCAAACTGAAACTTGATTCCTTGGCCTTTAAAAAAGATATGAAAGAGCGCACTTATGGCCAATGAAGCAGAAGCAAAATTAAAATCTTCCCTTCCTTCCTTCCACTATAATGCTCAGAGTTTGCATACTGAAATGTGGATTTCAGGATAAAACACACAAAAAAAGAAAAAGGAACATTGAGAAAGTGCATCAACCTTGTTCTGGCTCCCTCTTTCACTTTATATTATGTAATAATAATAACGTAACAGCAAAACAACATACTCCTGTTACTAAAGCCACGGTACCCAAAATGTTTGTAAGAGGATGCATTCCTAACTGATACAGAGAATTGCTAAAAAGAAAAAATGATTGAAGCCCTAGGAATAGATGAAATTACCCAGAGAGAGTCCTAGAGTAAGATAAAAAGAGGATCTAAAGCATAATCCTGTAGGAACCAGTACTTAAGAAAGAAGAGTCTAAATATATATATATATATATATATATATATATATATATATATATATATATATATAAAGAACTAAACAGAAGTAGGAAGAAGATAGTAGAAAGTGATACAACTGAATCCCAGGGAAGCAGGACATGAACTGGGGAAGAGCCAAATGGTGAAGAGAGCTTGAGAAAGGAAATTCAAAGGATCATCTCAGTGTATGAGTTAGTAGTCCACCTTGTAAAGAGCAATTCCAGTGAAATACAGGTGGTGGGAAGCCACTTCACAGTAGTTTAACATATATGAATGGATGGTGAAGAAACAGAGAAAAAGTATTCACATCCCTTTCAAACACTTTTCTTTGAAGAGGAGAAGGAAGTCACCTGTTGGGCCCTGAGGGTTTTGAGAACTGTAAATCTGTCATTGCTATCAGCCGTGGTATCACTTACTGTTTATTTGAAGATGTCGCACTAATGATGGAATTATGAAAGATGAGATACCTCTTCTATTAGAAAAGGAAGGATGTTAGTTTCAGGGGTACAGCAAAGTGGATCAGCTAGATATACCTTTTCCCATATAAGCTATTACAGAGTATCAAGCAGAGCCCCCTGCGCTAGACAGTAGGTCCTTATTAGTTATTTCTTTTATATTTACTGGTGTGTATATGTCAATCCTAATCTCCCGTGTATTCTCCCTGCCACTTCCCTCCTGGTAATCATAAAATTGCTTTTTACATCTGTAACTCTATTTCTGTTTTGAGATAAGTTCACTGATACCCTTTGTAAATCAATTATACTCCAATAAAAACTAAAATAAATAAAATCTTTAGAAGGAGAGGAAAGGATGCTATTGATGTTGCTTTGCTCTAAGATGCCATAGGAACCTGAAGATCTTCTTTTGTTTAAGATGTAAAGGTGAGGACATCTGAAAAGAATACTGAGAAAGTTGGAGAGATAAGTTGTATAAAAATTGAGATTTGAAAGAGAATCTTGAAAAAAAAAGCTACTAGGAATGGGAATGTGAATTTCTGTACGTAGTTGAGAAGCTGATCAAAATTAGAGAGCATCTAACAGCAGCTCTCTATATAATCACAAATTTTTCTCTATCAGCAAATACTCACTATCCTAAATATGGTGAAGAGGTGGTTGGACCCATCTGAGTTATTGTTCTGCAGTGTTGACTGGATGGAAGTGCACACTCGGGGCAGTAATGTTTAGAACATTACAAGAAATTAGTAGTTGTTGTGATGGAATATACTATAGTGATTAAATTGGAGAAGAAGGGCTAATAAGAGATGTGGATGACAATAGAGAAAAGTTGAGAGATGATGCTCTGCGAGTCACAATGGGTTTAAAGAACAGATGCAGTGGAATGAAAGCTAGTGAGAAAATAGGATATATAGAAGTAGGAAGGATAGCATTTTTAGTGTGAAAAATGACTTAGTTTTTTTTTTTTTTAAAGAAGAAAAGAAATATCTTCATAACAGTCCTGAAGCAAGGCTATGGTTGTCCAGGGACTGAGCAAAACTTTCCCTTGCTTTCTATTCATAATTAATTGAAAATTTGTTATGTGGTTTTTAAAAAAGCTAACTAAAAGTGAGATTTGCACTATATCTAGATTGTTCTTATTGATCCACACAATGAAAGAAATTATTTCCCAAAAGTGCTTAGTTACTAACTTACTAGTAATATTGCACAGGTTTTTAGATAAGATACCTACTTTTGATTAAATGATTACTTCTCAAATTGACTTGCAGATTTGCATAGATTCACATTAAACATTCGTGAACAACCAAGCGTTGGCTATGAATAGCCTTGAAATAGCTTATTTGGCACCTCATAGGAAAAACTGTCTGATGATTTTTGACTTGGATGTTTTATTGTCATGAAAGACAGCACCAGAGAACTGTCTGCCGAGTCCTTGGTTTCCTCCAACACTTCCTTCTAATTACTGATAAGCATAGTCAAATAGAGAAGTAATTTGAGCCCAGCAAGACTGTTACTTCCCCTATCAAGCCAAGTTCACTTAGGAATAATTGCAGTTCTGACAGCTGCTATAGTTTACCTTCAGCCCCTGCAGTGACCTCTCTAGCATCTAGCTTCTCCAGCATTACCAAAATGTATTATCTTTCAATGAGAAAAAAATCATTGATTTGTAAAAATATAGCCATTCTAAGCTTGTTTTAAAGCCACACAATCCTTTTCACCCATTACACACCTAGTCTTTTATCAACGCAGCCGCATCAAGACCTACAAATTATCTGTCAAGGAGGGAAATCCACAGGATATGCCTCCCTGATTGTTTTTCTGCTTCTATTGCTTTGGAAATTCACAGATTGAAAGTGAGCCCCTTGTGTACATCCTATACCTAAAAGCCAGTCACTCTTTCCACAAAGAGGCTGAAGGGATTGGTACCGTGGCTTGTGTCATCGTAGTTTGGCAAAGAATTCAACAAATATTTGTTGGCCAGTTAAGCCCAATTTTGAAGATTTTATTCACTTTCTGTGGATATTAGATTATGTTTCCAACTAAGGATTAAGTTTGAGACATCAAACACTCCTAATTTCACCAAAAAATAGTATTAAATTGGCAAGTGCTCTGATCTCTTTTCTGATGCAAAGAGGCTAAAGTGTGGAATCTAATTATTTATTGTTGTTTACTTGCTAAGTTGTGTCAGACTCTTTGTGACCACTAGACCGTAGTCCACCAGGCTCCTCTATCCATGGGATTCTCCAGGCAAGAATACTGGAGTGGGTTGCCATTTCCTTCTCCAGGGGGGTCTTCCTGCTCCAGGGATTGAACCTGAGTCTCCTGCTTGGCAGGTGGATTCTTTACCGCTGAGCCACCTGGAAAGCCATATCTTTGCATTACATAGTAAATGTCTATACTGTAGCAGCAATGTTTTATCTACAGCGGTATATATAGCAAAGAAATTCACCTGCTTTTATCAGAGATTTTAAGGTGTTCTTAAGTGAGAACAAGCTTAAAATAGTTTAATTATATGTCTGATTTGATGCTTGGGAAATTCTATTCTTTTAATAGTATCATACTATTGGGGCCCCCTTTATTTTTGCCACTTCTCACTGGTGCTATTTTTATCAACTTGCTGTATTAGGTGCTTAGTAGCCATATCAAAGAATGTTTATTTGAATTTCTTCTCCTGAAGTTCATTAAAAGAAATTATTTAGTACATTTATTAAAATCTAGTTAAAAATACAAAGTTATTTTTAAAATATAATAACAACTTGTGAGAAAGAGATCGTTAAAACCATAGCTATTCACTGACTTTTCATTCTAAACAATCTATGAGACAGCATTTTTACAACATCAAAGGAATGCATTAAATGAGTCAATTCTTCTCTTTGGTGTAAGGGAGAATTTCTTTTTAATCAGACATATGTAACCATATTAGTAGTTCAGTTCAGTTCAGTTCAGTCACTTAGTTGTGTCCGACTCTTGTGTGCGACCCCATGGACTGCAGCACGCCAGGCCTCCCTGTCCATCAAAAACTCCTGGAGCTTACCCAAACTCATGTCCACTGAGTCGGTGATGCCATCCAACCATCTCATCCTCTGCCGTCCCCTTCTCCGCCTGCCCACAATCTTTCCCAGCATCTGGGTCTTTTCCAATGAATCAGCAGTTGAGTAGTTAGTATGTAGTAGTGAGGGAGGAAAGGAACAGGCCGAGCTGACTCCATCTTGAAAAAGAAAGAAACTCCACCTTGCCCTTTCGGTGAGATGTGCCTGGTAGCCATGGGGACAGCATTCCTACGGCCAAATTGGCCTCCCGGACTGATAAACACCAGATTCCATACCAAGATTTCCCGTCGCTGAAAAGAATGTAATAATCCCCTGTGTAGTGAATCCCCTCTGCAATCTTTAGGGCACCCATTGGTGTAGGCAACCGTGTATAACCAGCTGGCACTTCTGGTTATGAATCATGGATGTAACCTGATTGTATCTCTGTTTAACACTTTCCAGGCTAGCTTTAAGGAATTTGGGGATGTGAGCTTGAGCATGTACACTTAGGTATATAAGGTTTTCACAAAAGTTGGTCGGGGTCCTTGGCTAAGAGGAGACTCTGCCTTGGGCCCACCGGTGTAATAAACTGCACTCCACTGTTTGCATTGTCCTTCTGAGTGAGTTTGTTTCCCAGAACGCGTGCCTACAACAGTCCTGTTTTGACAGTGACTCCGTGGACTTTATGTAGCCCTCCAGGCTCCTCTGTCTGTGGAATACTCCAGGCAAGAATACTGGAGTGGGTAGCCATTCCCTTTTCCAAGGGATCTTCCCAAACCCAGATCTCATGCATTGCAGGCAGATTCATTACTAGCTGAGCCAACAGGGAAGCCCAGCATGACCATATTATATGTATTTGAATAAATAGAAAGTTGTTTTAATACCTATAAGAAAAAAAAAAAAAAAAACTTCATTTTACCTTTATAGAGATCAGTACAAAATCCTCATTTCCTGAAAATCTAAAAATTAAAATAGTAAAAGTTAAAAATCTCTATCAACCTAAATGAAGAAAAGAATAGCTCCTCCCCTAGTCCTTTTGTTTGAGGTACTTTGCAAAACAAATAAATAAAGCCTAAGCTCATTTTCTTTGTCTTTTCAGTCTCACTGCACCTGTGGAGATAACACAGAGCTTTCAATCAATACTCTCCCAAATCCCAGGAACAATCACTTTATTCTCAAGGGTCTGTAAGAGAGGTGAAAGGGCTTTAAGCTTTCCCACTCACAACTGTGATGTGAATTCATAAAGCTTACATCTGTTGCAGTTGTGACTGAGCTTGCTCTGTTTATCAATTACCCATTTTAAAGATTCAAACTAGAAGACAACACGATGTAAACAAAATAACACAAATGAATTAGCCAGTTTACCTAAATCTTTCCCTGGGAAAATGCACATGAAGGAAATAGCCTGCACAGATTGATTGCTTTTCACTTTACATTATAGTACATAGAGTTACATAGGTTACATAGAGTACATTATAGTACTCTGTGTAACCAATGAAAATGAATTAAAACTGTCACTGTAGCACATTAAGAAGTGCTCTCAGATTGTGTGTGTCAGTGGTTTGATGCATCTCTAGAGGAAGCATATACCACGTGAAAATATTCTCATTTCTCAGAGAGGTAAAGTAGCATATTCCCAATTTTGTCATTTGGCAGAAGAATGAAATATTTTTTCCTCTTTTTTCAAAGCAAGGAAAGCTCAAACAACATTTTTCTCAAAATGAAATAGTTAAAGGCCCTTGTAAATCTTAGCTCTAAATTAGAAAAGAATTGGTATGAATCAGACATCAGCTATTTTAAGTGACTCTATGTATTATAACATCTCTATGAACTTTACATTTTTGGCCCAGTTTTTTAAAAATAAATAAATAAATATTATAATACAATTTTTTCAGTTCAGTTCAGTCTCTCAGTCATGTCAGACTCTTTGCGACCCCATGGACTGCCAGGCTCCCCTGTCCATCACCTACTCCCAGAGGTTGCTCAGACTCATGTCCACTGAGTCACTGATGCCATCCAACTGCTCATCCTCTGTTGTCCCCTTCTCCTCCTGCCCTCAATCTTTCCCAGCATCAGGGTCTTTTCCAATGAGTCAGTTCTTCTCATCAGGTGGCCAATGTATTGGAGTTTCAGCTTCAGCATCAGTTCTTCCAGTGAATATTCAGGTAGATTTCCTTTAGGATGAACTGGTTGGATCTCCTTGCAGTCCAAGGGACTCTCAAGAGTCTTCTCCAACACCACAGTTTAAAAGCATCAATTCTTTGGTGCTCAGCTTTCTTTACAGTCCAACTGTCACACTCATCCATGACTACTGGAGAAACCATAGCCTTGACCTTTGTTGGCAAAGTAATGTCTCTGCTTTTTAGCATGCATCAGAGGGCAGAAACACTGCAACCATAATCACAGAAAAGTAGCCAATCTAATCACATGAACCACAGTCTTGTCTAACTCAGTGAAACTAAGCCATGCCGTGTGGGGCCACCCAAGACAGACGGGTCATGGTGGAGAGGTCTGACAGAATGTGGTCCACTGGAGAAGGGAATGGCAAACCACTTCAGTATTCTTGCCTTGAGAACCCCATGAACAGAATGAGAAGGCAAAATGATAGGATACTGAAAGAGGAACTCCCCAGGTCAGTAGGTGCCCAATATGCTACTGGAGATCAGTGGAGAAATAACTCCAGAAAGAATGAAGGGATGGAGCCAAAGCAAAAACAATACCCAGTTGTGGATGGGACTGGTGATAGAAGCAAGGTCCGATGCTTTAAAGAGCAATATTGCATAGGAACCTGGAATGTTAGGTCCATGAATCAAGGCAAATTGGAAGTGGTCAAACAGTAGATGGCAAGAGTGAATGTCAATATTCTAGGAACCAGCAAACTAAAATGGACTGGAATGGGTGAATTTAATTCAGATGACCATTATATCTACTACTGTGGGCAGGAATCCTTTGGAAGAAATGGAGTAGCCCATCATGGTCAACAAAAGAGTCCGAAATGCAGTGCTTGGATGCAATCTCAAAAATGACAGAATGATCTCTGTTCATTTCCAAGGCAAACCATTCAATATCACGGTATCCAAGCCTACATCACAACCAGTAACACTGAAGAAGCTGAAGTTGAATGGATCTATGAGACCTACAAGACCTTCTAGAACTAACACCCAAAAAAGATGTCCTTCTCATTATAGGGGACTGTAATGCAAAAGTAGGAAGTCAAGAAATACCTGGAGTAACAGGGAAATTTGGCCTTGGAGTATGGAATGAAGCACGGCAAAGGCTGAGTTTTGCCAAGAGAACCCACTGGTCATAGCAAACACCCTCTTCCAACAACACAAGAGAAGACTCTAAACATGGACATCACCAGATGGTCAACACTGAAAACAGATTGATTATATTCTTTGCAGCCAAAGATGGAGAAGCTCTATACAGTCAGCAAAAAGAAGACCGGGAGCTGACTGTGGCTCAGGTCATGAACTCCTTATTGCCAAATTCAGACTTAAATTGAAGAAAGCAGGGAAAACCACTAGACCATTCAGGTATAACCTAAATCAAATCCCTTATGACTATACAGTAGAAGTGAGAAATAGATTTAAGGGACTAGATCTGATAGACAGAGTGCCTGATGAACTATGGATGAAAGTTTGTGACATTGTACAGGAGACAGGGATCAAGACCATCCCCGTGGAAAAGAAATGCAAAATGGCAAAATGCTTGTCTGAGGAGGACTCACAAATAGCTGTGAAAAGAAGAGAAATGAAAAGCAAAGGAGAAAGGAAAGATATTCCCATTTCAATGCAGAGTTCTAAAGAGTAGCAAGGAGAGATAAAAAAGCCCTCCTCAGCGATCAATGCAAAGGAATAGAAGGAAACAACAGAATGGGAAAGACTAGAGATCTCTTCAAGAAAATTAGAGATACCAAGGGAACATTTCACACAAAGATGGACTCAATAAAGGGCAGAAATGGTATGGACCTAACAGAAGCAGAAGATATTAAGAAGAGGTAGCAAGAATAACAGAAGAACTATGCAAAAAAGATCTTCACGACCCAGATAATCACAATGGTGTGATCACTCACCTAGAGCCACACATCCTGGAATGTGAAGTCAAGTGGGCCTTAGAAAGCATTACTATGAACAAAGCTAGTGGATGTGATGGAATTCCAGTTGAGCTATTTCAAATCCTGAAAGATGATGGTGTGAAAGTGCTGCCCTCAATATGCCAGCAAATCTGGAAAACTCAACAATGGCCACAGGACTGGAAAAGGTCAGTTTTCATTCCAATTCCAAAGAAAGGCAATGCCAAAGAATGCTCAAACTACCGCACAATTGCACTCATCTCACACACAAGTAAAATAATGCTCAAAATTCTCCAAGCCAGGCTTCAGCAATACATGAACCATGAACTTCCAGATGTTCAAGCTGGATTTAGAAAAGGCAGAGGAACCAGAGATCAAATTGCAAACATCCGCTGGATCATCAAAACAGCAAGAGAGTTCCAGAAAAACATCTATTTCTGCTTTATTGACTACACCAAACCCTTCGACTGTGTGGATCACAATAAACTGTGGAAAATTCTGAAAGAGATGGGAATACCAGACCACCTGACCTGCCTCTTGAGAAACCTGTATGCAGGTCAGGAAGCAACAGTTAGAACTGGACATGGAACAACAGACTGGTTCCAAATAGGAAAAGGAGTATGTCAAGGCTGTATATTGTCACCCTACTTTTTTAACTTCTATGCAGAGTACATAATGAGAAATGCTAGGCTGGAAGAAGCACAAGCTGGAATCAAGATTACCGGGAGAAATATCAATAACCTCAGAGATGCAGATGACACCACCCTTATGGCAGAAAGTGAAGAGGAACTAAAGAGCCTCTTGATGAAAGTGAAAGAGGAGAGTGAAAAAGTTGGCTTAAAGCTCAACATTCAGAAAACTAAGATCATGGCATCTGGTCCCATCATTTCATGGGAAATAGATGGGGAATCAGTGGAAACAGTGTCAGACTTTATTTTGGGGGCTCCAAAATCACTGCAGATGGTGGTTGCAGCCATGAAATTAAAAGGTGCTTACTCCTTTGAAGGAAAGTTATTTCCAACCTAGATAACATATTAAAAAGCAGATATTACTTTGCCAACAAAGATCCATGTAGTCAAGGCTATGGTTTTTCCAGTGGTCATGTATGGATGTGAAATTTGGACTGTAAAGAAAGCTGAGCACTGAAGAATTGATACTTTTGAACTGTGGTGTTGGAAAAGACTCTTGAGAGTCCCTGGACTGTAAGGAGATCTGACCAGTCCATCCTGAAGGAGATCAGTCCTGGGTGTTCATTGGAAGGACTGATGCTGATGCTGAAACTCCAATACTTTGGCCACTTCATGGGAAGAGTTGACTCATTGGAAAAGACCCTGATGCTGGGAGGGATTGGGGGCAGGAGGAGACAGGGACAACAGAGGATGAGATGGTTGGATGGCATCACCGACTCAATGGCATGAGTTTGAGTATACTCCAGGAGTTGGTGATGGACAGGGAGGCCTGGCGTGCTGCTATTCTTGGGGTGCCAAAGAGTCAGACAAGACTGAGCGACTAAAGTGAACTGAACTGAACTAGGTTGGTCATAACTTTTCTTCCAAGGAGCAAGCATCTTTTAATTTCATGGCTGCAGTCACCATCTGCAATGATTTTGGAGCCCCAAAGAATAAAGTCTGTCACTGTTTCCACTATTTCCCCATCTGTTTGCCATGAAGTGATGGGACCAGATGCCATGATCTTAGTTTTCTGAATGTTGAGTTTTAAGTCAACTTTTTCATTCTCCTCTTTCTCATTCATCATGAGGCTCTTTTTCCAGGAATGGGCTTCATATAAAAGCATGTCATCTGCAATGTTTGATATCTTGCCAAGATAGGAATGGACACACGAAGTTTAATCTATATTGAAGTTTTATTTGGTCACAATTACTATTTCTAAATGGCTATTGAAGGTTTTTATTTTATTATATTTATTTCAGGAAATCATATAGAAATTGATCTAATGTATTCATGCTTTGATAGCTAACTCTTTGTAAACTTGTTGCAATATTTCCCCTAACAGGGTATACACTTGCCTCCCCACTCTTTCCTCTATGAAAGAGTTAATGTTTTAACTTAACCGACCACACATCCCACTGTCCTATAATAGAACCCTGGGTGACTCAGTGCATTCCTTCCTTACCAAAAGCAGTTCATGACATCACTGATACCCCTATGGAAGCATTAAGAAAGACTTAAAAAGATGGAGCTGCTAAATATTTAATTCTGACTAATAGCTGCACTAGGGTAAAACAATTAGCACATTTTTTAGTCAGGGTTCAATCTACATGTTTATTTTTAAAGAATAGTCTTTGTGAGCACATAACTTCTTTGTTCATTACAGAGGTCATGGTATGGAAGTAGTGATTAAAGAAGGTTTCTTCTATGAAATTCAAGGTCATGAAACTCTAAAACATTTTCACAGATGAATTTATTTTCATTTTTAAAGCTACTAATGACCCTGATCAAATTGGTGCATTTTAATAAAAACAAATGTTTTACATCAATAACAAAAGCATGAGAAGATTCATCATTCATGTCCATCCTAATTATTCTTTCCTAATTTGGACATGTACTAATAATTTGACCTTTAGAGTTGATGTTTTATTGCCCTAATATCTTATGACTTAAGAATATTGTTATCCTTTAATAAATCAAATGAAAGTGTTATTTTCTTGCCCTTAATGTTAGCATCACATGCTTAGTGACCAACTCTTTGCAACCCTTTTGACTGCAGCCTATCAGGCTCCTCTGTCCATGGGATTTTTCAGGCAAGAAGACTGGAGTGGGTTGCCATGGGTTTTTTTGGTAAATGTATCATTATCATAAACTATTAATTATAAAATGAGACTGTACAGAGTGAGTTTTTTCAGTATAACAAATACAAATAATCTCTTACTGCATCTATTTCACACAAAAAATAGCCTCATTAGGACTATTTATTGAAATGACAGCATTGTACTATTAAGAAATTTATACCCTAGGCATATAGGTGTGGACCATGGCAAGTACACATAGACAACATGTGTGTGTGTGTACCAGCAAAGAGACTACTTAAGCTACATGTGTTTCTAATTTTTTCTCATGGTTTTCACTCTTCCAGAATTGTGACTATTATAACTGTGTAGGGACCTAAACATGATGGGATGTACAGGTTTATTGATCTAAGAAAAATTTTGCTCAGGGTGTCTGTTATAGCCCCATGGAGACAAGGAGTTTCTCTTTGAAAATAATTCCTTTAGTGACTAACAGTGTACCTGGAATCAAAGGAATTTCCTACTGACTCTGCCAAAGAAGATGATGCAAGCTAAATCAAAAAATAAGGAAGAAGTATGAAGGAAGAATGGCAGATATAAAGAAGCCTGCCACAGTGTTCAGACCTCATGCTTCTGAGAGACAGTGCTACCCTAAACAACAGGTGACTTGTGCCCAAGAGTCAAAATAGTAGACGAGGGATACGCTCATCTCAGAATCACACAGGGTTGAAATAAAATTGTGCTTTCCAAAATAGGGGGATGTATTTTAAAGGATGATTTACCTTGTGAAAAATAAACATTAAATTTGAAAAATAATGTTGTTATCTAGCCTATTTTTCTTTCTCAGTAAAATGAAGCTTCTTGGAAGGAACATTCTCATGAGCCTCTTGACCAATAAATGAAATTGTATTTTACTGAGAAACTCAGAAAAGCATAAGATTTACTCTTCACTGCATCATTTAAATTGCAGGAGCAAAAATAAATGATTCATTTTCAAGTGTTTGGGACAGCTAGCTGAAAGCTCTACTAAACATAAAAAATATAATATATTTGAATTATATTCAGTGTCAAGGGAGTGTTGTCTGGAAGTTTCATATGTTAAATACGAGTTTAATTTGAGCATTTCCATTTTTCCAATTTAGGTTGAGATAAGTATTCTTATGACAATTTATGTTAATGAAGCTAAACCCCAAAGAGCTTATTCAATGACCCTTGAAGCAGTGAATCTCTCTGTGAGGGAGACGATGTCATAAGCGACATCGATTACTGTTACTTTCGCGGGTGTCTGGAATTTTACTGGTTATTTGTCTAAGTGCATAATAATTTTCAGCATTCCTGAATTATTTATTATATGAATGTTGACTTCAGATACCTTTTCGGAGATATTGCATAGAATTTCACAGCAATACTCTGGAATCACATTGGAAATTGATACTTATATGCTGATTTATATGACTTCTAATAAATTATCTCTTGTTGCCTCCAAACATTCCATTTAAACAAGCATTATAATACACTCAGAGGCCATAAAGGCAGTGACAGCTCTGTAGTACGGGGCTCCTTAAACACAGATTTTACAACCAAGACTCTGCCTTCAAAATCAACCACAGAGATTTTAGATCACCAATCACACTTTTCTTGATGCTTAGTGCAAGTGAGCAATTTGATAATGAAAGGAAACCACATGATTTTGCCAAGTGATAATATAATTTGTTGTTCAAAAAAAAAATTTGTTGTTCAGTCGCTAAGTCATGTCTGACTCTTTGACAACAAACATATAATATTGTTTATCTACTACATAATATAACATATATCTAATACATATATAAATATAACATTATACAAGACATTTTATATGTCTTTTATTTTATATATTTTATATTATTATATATTTATATATATAATATATAAATATATATTATGTGTATAATATAATATATATAACATTTATATATTTTATATATCAACTTAAGATTCTATAGTTGGAAAGAATCTAATCTAACTCTGTGGTAATTCTTTTTACTGTTACTTTTTTTTTTTTTAGCAATAAGAAAACAGTTGTCTTAAAGTAGAAGAGACTTTAATATCTTAAGAATGAATTTAGGGCATAAATATTTGATATTTTAAACAAGCAAATGATATGCAGAGAGAAGCACTTTAATTTACTGGTATTCGTTTTTTTAATTTTATCTGGCATCTATATTTATTTTCTACCTCACCCAACAAGATTTTCATTTTTCCTTGAGAAACAAATCTAGCAACTCTATTTTGGGTCCAAAAAGAGACCATAATTTCCATTAGGAAAAAAAAATGGGTTAAAGATAGGGAAACAATTCTCAACAAAGTTCTTCTTTTCTACTTTTGCTTCTAGAAAAAAACACTTCCTTTGCTATGTGCTTCTGTCTATGAAATAGTAATCCTCAGTTCCTTACAAAACGAAGGGTTAGGCTAAAACCAATGTCCCCTCCCTAGAAAAAGGCCAGCAGCTGGTTTTCTTGGAAGCTCCACAACCGTGATTTAGGTTTCCTGTTGTAGAAGACCACAGGGAATCGTGACAGCTCCTACAGGCCCCTTGGGTCTCACAAAGCTTTCATTTCTGCCTTGGTTTCTCTAAGAGCCTCTCTTTATTTACTGTTCCTGTCTGCTCTGAGAATTGGCGCTTGGGGAGTTTGGCTTCCCTGCTTGTTTGGGCAGAACTGACAAAAGGAAGACCATTTTGTAGATCTTGACAATTTTGGGACATCTAGCTGTGGATACTTGAGCCGTGAAACTGAATGTGTGCACTTGCTTTGCAAAACACAAATAAAAGCTGGTTCTCCAAATTGTCATTAAGACACCAAGATTTTCTAGTGAACTGTATTCTTAAAATATGGATAGTTTATCTTTTGAGAGTTGATGGTTGCTTTTATTTAGTAAAAAAATCATTTCCTCATTCCATTTCTTCCTGTCACATTACTCAAGATAATAAATACTCTATGGCAGAAACTGTTCCTAAGGGAAGTCTGTTTAAACCCAATTGGGAAATGCTGAACTTTATATATTCAAAAGCTCTCTATCATCCAGCATTGTACTGTCTTGACTGATTCTTGTGAATTACATGTTCCTTATACCTAAAAAAGGTGCTAGGCAAAAGTCTATTTGAGAGCATGTCACACATGTATTGGGAAATCTGAACATTTTGTCAAACTTTGTTATGTTTTTTAAACATCAGACTTAACAAATATAGATGTTCCCAGACAGGATGAAAAGATGAAAATGTACAATTTCACATCTTCTATATTCCTTAGTTAGCAGCTTTTCTGGTCATTAAACATTCTTTACTGACCTTTATGCTTTTACCCTGAGTGTAAATGGACAGTGAACTGAAAAATCCATGATTTCCATGAAATGAATTAGCTGCACAAATAGGAATAAAAAATTCATGGATCATTATAATGGTTCTTCTCCTTCACCTATGACGTGACTTGGTACTTTTGATTACAGTGTTGTGAATGATACATTCTAAAAGTTAAAAGAAACACAAAACCGAATGCATGCATGCTAAACCCCTTCAGTCATGTCTGACTCTACAACCCCATGGACTGTAGTCCTCCAAGCTCCATGGGATTCTCCAGGCACAAATACTGGTGTGGGCTGCCGTGCCCTCCTCCAGAGGAGCTTCTTGACCCAGGGATTGAACGTGTGTTTCCTGTCTCTCGCGCTGCAGGTGGATTCTTTCTGCTGAGCCACCAGGGAAGCCCCAATAATCAGATCACCAACCAATCAAAAGAATAAATGTGTGTGTTCACTTACAGCAATATGAAGATTGAAACTGAACACAAAGAGATGTCTTTGAAAGAGACCCTCTACTCTTATGAGCTAATTGCTGGCTACTGCCCTCAGCCTGTTTTTACAAAGTTTGGAAAATCACAAAGATGAAATTAAACATATAAGAGTGACCACTAACTACCAGGACCAAAGCCCAGGATTGGTGATATTCCAACAATTTGCAAATGTAGAGTGATCTTATTCCCAATTTACAGTTTTGCAGTGTGAGGGGGAAACTGTTGTTTGTGGCAGGGAAATGCACTGAATATGAATCTAGAATATTATAGTTGGGAAGAACCTTAAAGATCATCTGATCTAACTCAGTGATAATTCTCATTCTACAAAGCCATATAAAATAGGCAGAAATATTGTACCAGCCAGGTGGCGCTAGTGATAAAGGATCTGCCTGCCAATGCAGCAGATATAAGAGATGTAGGCTAGATCCCTGGGTCGGGAAGATCCCCTGGAGGAGGGCCGGGCAACCAACTCCAATATTCTTGCCTGGAGAATCCCATGGACAGAGAAGCCTGGTAGGCTACAGTCCAGAGGATCACAGAGCTGGACTCGACTGAAGCAACTTAGCACACACGCAGGCTAACAGAAATTATCACCTTGTTCTTAAATTCATTACTTATTCAAAAATTACTTTACAATAGTTTCTCAACATACCAACAGGTACATGAACAAGTGCTAAAATTCGCTAGTCTTTAGGGAAATGCAAATTAGAACCATAATGAGTTATGCACCTTATGCCTGTTAGGATGACTATCATCAAAAGACAAGAGATAACCAATGCTGGCATAGGTGCAGACTAGATGGAGCCTCTGTGCCCTGCTGGCAGGAATCGTAAATTGGTGCAGCCACTGCAAAAACAGCATGGTGGCACCACAAAAATTGAAAATAGAATTATTTTTAATCCAGCAATTCCATTTCTGGAACTATGGACAAAGGAGACAAAAACAAAAACTAAAGAAGAGGTATGCACTCCCATGTTCATAACAGCATTATTTATAGTAAAAAGATAGGAAAACAAGTGTCCTTCAATGGATGAACAGATAAAGAAATTGTATATGCACACACATACATACACACAATGGAATATTATTCAATCAGAAAAATAAGAAAATCCTACAATTTGTGACAACATTGATGGACCCTGAAGACATTAAGCTAGGTGAAATGTCAGACAGAAAAAGAAAAATGCTGTATGATTGCACTTACATGTGGAATCTAATTAAAAAACAGAAAACTCATGGAAAAATATATCTGGTTGGTGATTACCATAGTACAGAAAAGAGCATAGTGGGGAGGGGGACTTGAAAGATGATAATAAAAATGTACAAACAATAAGCACTATGAATACAATGCATGAGATGGTTAGACAGCATCACTGACTCGATGGATATGAATTTGAGCAAACTCCCAGGACATAGTGAAAGGCGGGGAGCCCAATGTACTGCAGCCCGTGGGGCTGAAGGAGTCAGACATGACTTAGAGACTGAACAGCAACAGTGAATGTAATGTACAACATGACAGCTATAGTTAACACAGCTGCTTTATATATAGCAACGTTACTGAGAGAGTAGTTCTGAAGAATTCGCACCACAAGGAGAATTTTTTTTCTTTTCTTCTAACTGCATCTAAATGAGATACATGGGTGTTAACTAAATGTATTGTTGTAATATCATTTCACAATATATGCAAATCAATCCATGATTCTGTATACCTTAAACTTACACAGTGATGTATGTCAAATATCTCTCAATAAACTTGGATAATAAGTTTTAATAATAAAAACACACACAGCCACTACCAGGTAGGCTCTCCACATGAAACATCCCATCAGTCAACCTCATTCCCAGCCTCCCTGGTGGGTTGCTCACTGGACAATATACAGAATAATATGCAGCAGAAAAGACTAAGAATGGGCTCCACCGTGTGCCTTACTCACTAAAGCTGATTTTTCCTCTATTACTGTTGAGTATGCAGCCTGCCAAAGCAGAGGTCAGTACCTGTCCCTCCCCAAAATAACATTATTTCCTAGGAAGACTAGCCAACTACTTGCTGGCATCTTACTGACTTTGGGACCTTGTTTCCTGGGTAGCAGTGGTATGTCCGTTTAGAAAAACACCTATTCTGGGGAGAGTTGTCTTCACCGCCTTCTGTTTTTCTGCCAACATCATCACTCGTGGACTTATAGAATGCTTTATTTACCATAATAGTGGACTACACAAATATTGCTTCTGCTTAAGAAATGTGGCAAAGGGTTTAAATTCATAGCATTCATTTATCTTATCAAATAATCTCATTGCACAGAGATAGGTGACCTGATAGAATAATAGAATAAAGTTCTGAAAACTATTACAGTGCTAACTAAGAGAAAACACTGCAGTGTTTGGAGTGTTGTCTGATTGGATACAGTATATGCTTTGATTCACCAAGAAATATGTGGAGCAGATCCTCCCATAGACAGAGCACAGGGATCTCAGAACACGGGTTGGCAGTAGCTGTTTTCACAGCTGGACCTATTAACCCTCTTGAAGAATTCTAGATTCTCATTCCTGTGACTTTGAGCTGTTAGTCCTCAGGGAAGTTTTCATGGAGGGTCACAGCAACATTTCCATTGAATTGGAAGTTGAGACTGCCAAGGACTTCTCTTGTTATAGGATGAACTAGATAAAAGAAAGATGAACTATTGTATTGTAAGGCTAGGGTAATTAGTTCTGTAAATAAATCTACTACCAAGGAGAAATAAGGTCACTACTACACAATGGGACAATAAAGATTATGTTTTAAACCCAAGGTATTTATTAGGGCACCTCTGCAACTTCCAATCCACCAGGAAAACCTAATGGAAGACTATAGACACCTAAGACCACTAAATACTTTAAACATTAAGATTCCTCTTTTAGGTTAAGAGGACTGCCTTTTCCATCAAAATTGGTTTCTGAATTCCTTACAGACTGGGAGTTCCTAAAGAAGAATGAGTGATGGGAACAAGGAAGAAGCCAGAATACATCTTACAGAACTCTGCTTCTGATGTTCTTTCACAACTTGTGTCTCCTCCAAGAAGTCCAGCTCCCACTGAGCAGTATTTGTTTTAGATATCATAGATGCACTGCTTTTGATTCCAGTGATAAACTTAGCTCCTTTATCTCAAAATATCATGGTGATTTCCTCCTATGAATTGCTAATCTCCAAATAAACACACTATTTACTGTTATGCTTTTAAGGTCTCAATATTTTAGGACTATTTGTGGCTAGATGGTGAAGAATCTGTCTGCAATGCAGGAGACCTGGGTTCAACCCCTGGGTCAGGAGGATTCCCATGGAGAAGGGAATGGCTACCCACTCCAGTATTCTTGCCTGGAGAATTCCATGGGCAGAGGAACCTGGTGGTCTACAGTCCATGGGGTCAGAAAGAGTCTGACATGACATTAAATTTCACCTCAGTTATTCAGCACACTCTGAAGTATTCCTTTCTGAAATTTGACTGATAAAGATTTAGAGGTAGGAGCACTCTCATGTTCTCAAGCAAAAAACTCATCTTTAACTTTATCCAGTGCCTTACAGTTGGTGCTTGCGTTCTCCTAATACATAGTTGGCACTTTGATTCACATTTTCAAATGGCCTTTTTCTATTTGCTGACTTGGTAGGGAATACTGAAGGGGCAGAAAATGAGTGGTAGGAATCAGAAATCAAAACCTAACTTCAAGCCCAGTCTTTAAAAGTGATGATTATAATGACTCTGCAGTTTCATAGAAAACTGCTTAAGATATAATACTCAAGGGAATAAAATAAAGAACCAAAAAGTTAAACATATAGTATGATTCCAACCTAAAAATTAGAATTCCTTAAATAATACTTTAAGTATTTAAGTAATGAAATCAAATGGCATACTATGGCAAGAATGTCATAGTAATAGAATTATGGATATTATTTCATACTTTGCTTTTCAGATTTTTTCTATGTATGATATTACATTTTAAAATATTTGTATCAAAATACATCAATAGAGGCTTTCAACTTTTCAGTATTTTCAAATGCATAACATATCTGCATTTATTTGTATAAGTATTTTTTGCTCTATTATTTTAGTTTTCTTAAAAAGATTATAAGTTACAGGCATGGTTAAGTCACGGTGGTTATAACATTTTATTTATAATATTTTATTTTCATATAATTGGAATAAATTCTACTCAATGTTTAAAATATCAGTAAACTTGTTGTTGATAGCATAGTTATTACATAATAACTAGGTATAACTATTGTCTTCTGAAATCTTGAATCTGCAGAGTTTTAGCTATAGACTCTATATATTTTACAAAAAAAAAATTCAAAATTTCACTGCTATGTATTCTCGTAGATAAGAATTTAGAATAGATTCTATGAAGAATATATCTTTTATTAGACAAAATTAAAAACAAGTCTGTAGCTTTGAGAATAATTTCTTTCCTTCAACTACCATTTGTAGTAATTTAGATTTTTATAATATAAAAATAAAGAATATAATTCCTTTTGTTTCAAATAAATTCAATATAAACATAATAATGCAGTTTGAGCAATGTACTGTTAATTAGAGCAATTATATGTAGCTATTATATTTTAAGAGTGTTATCTGAATATGTGCTCACTGTATGTTAGGCATGGTGGTTTACTTCGTGGTGTCTGTGTGTGTGTGTGTGTGTGTGTGTAGTCTCTAATTTGTATCTGATTCTTTGGGATTCTATGGACTCTAACCCTCTAGGGTCTTCTGTCCATGGGATTTCTTAGGCAAGAATATTGTATTGGGTTGTCATTTCCCTCTTCAAGAAATCATCCCAACACAGGGATCGAGCCCACATCTCCTGCATTGCAAGTGGATTCTTTACTGCTGAGTCACTAGGGTAGCATTCTTCTAAATATTGACTAGAGAAAACAAAACAATCAGATATTTTCATTAAGGTTAAATACCTACCAAGAAATTAATATTATAGTACATTCTTGTGCCACTAAATGAAGTACTCATCCAATGCAAATGCACCTCCTTCTAGAGATGGCATTCAGCCAAGTTGATATTCAAATTCCAGCTTAATATTCAGAATAAATATTAATGTATCTATGAAATGATAAATGATAGCAAAACAAGACATGACCACATGCTGCTCATTGGCATTCGGTAAGCTACAGAATAAGCAGCCTAAAAGTCATTATTTACAGTTCCTTTCCCCATCTTAAAAGCACACAAAATACATATCCCAAGCATAATCAAAGTCAAAAGAATTTCATAATATTAACTTACAAAACTCACAATTTTAAAATTGGAATTCAATTTTACATCTTCTTCCTGTGAACTGTTTTTCCAAAACTGTTTTCGTTCATATGAGCAGTTTAAAATTTTGACTGTTTGAACACTTTTTCACCCCAGAAGATTCTATATAAATCATTTCCATATTGGCAGCATTATATTAAGTGCAAAATTTTGGAAAACTAAATTATTGAAGAAATATGATGCTAAGAAATGGAGAAGGAAATGGCAACCCATTCCAGTAAGTATTCTTGCCTAGAAAATCCTGTGACGAGAGGGGCCTGGCTGGCTACAGTCAATGGGGTCACAAAGGATTCAAACATGACTTAGGAACTAAACAACAAGAACAATGCTAAGGTAAATACAATGTATATCCTAACTAGATGCAAAGTAATTGCAGTTTCCGATACCTTGTCATTTATACGGATATTATTTCTTTCTCTTTTGGCTCTGTGTACTTGCTTTACTTTGCATTGTTTGTTTTTTCTTTTATTTATTTATTTATTTATTTTCTGTTAAAAATAATCAGTATCTTCAATTTTGTTTTATAGCCTGAGTTGACAGCCTGGAAATTGTATTGGTATACTTTTGTTGTGTTTGTAGTCAGTTGACTATTTTCAAACATAATTCTCTGAAGAAACAAAATACATCTCAAATTGAAAATATGTGTTCAGGGCCGCATATAAGTGAAATAATATTCTGCTATCTATCACTGAGTGACAAACCAGTTCAAAATGTAGTGGCGTAAAATAGCAGCTGTTGGTCAGAAATGTAGATCAGGCCCTGTGGAAACAGCTTGTCTCTGCTCCATGATGTCTAGGCCCCAAGCAGAAAGAGCAGCCCTACTTGGATCATGTTGATTTCATGATGAAGGATGTCACTGTGTAATTCATGTTACCAGCACAAATCCATCTTCACTGGGGAGGGAGCATATGAATTATTCTGGCAGAAGCACCACTAGTTACATGGTAATGGGCAAGAATGCACAATTACTTGATCTCATTAACATCTGTTTCTTAGACTTGATCTCATCTTAACATCTGTATTTTTTAATCTCTCCAGATAATTCTTAAAGCCACAGAGCCTTGAAGGCTACAGTTCTAGGCTCAAACTCTAAACAAACTAAAAAGAAATCACAGATTGTATTTTAGAAAGCATTTCTTTGAGCCAACTCCATTTGCTGGCTAAATGATATCCACAGATTCATGAGTAAGCCTTTGACAACAAAAACAATAACACACAAATTATATATCTTCCAGAATGGAAAATGATTACTGATGTTGATTTCCGTACTCACCTCTCAGATCAAACTGGCAATTACCAAATAGCTCTCTCAGTGCACTATAGGTTTTTAGAGGGAGAAATTGTGTGTGTGTATGTTTAAACAAATATTTATTTGTGGCTACATACTTTAATTGCAGCTGCTTATTCTTGACAAGTGGCTGTTCAACTGAAAGGCAGAGGAAGGGTTATAGGGATGAAGAGTGTCCAACTCTCTGAGAATGTGTAACTGTAGAAATGCGAAGTATTCTTCACATTGAATAATAATAATCTAATGAAAGATAGCAATGATGAGATTGTCCACATATTGTTTGGTTATCCTTAACAAATCACATTACTTCCTCTTTCTCTGTAGCAATCAATCTCCTGAAGCAAACTACATGGTAAATTCTTTTGACAGAAGGCAGCTCCTTTTCTTCATTTCCTCCTTGACTCTATAATGAAATCCTAATGAATACTAAAGGTTTCTGTGAGTAGTGCAATAATCTCCTATTGTATTACTGATTGAAAAGAATTTGCTGCATATTCAGAGAGATATAAAGGATCTGATTTTCAAACAAATAGTTTTGATAGACAGATTCAGGACAAATCTAAATTGTATTTAATTATGCTACTGTGCAATGTTTTTATAATGGTTTTTCACATGTCAAGTTAATATCTTTAAAATCGTTAAGAACTATTCTAATGTGTAAAGTCGATTTCCTGATTAGCTATATCCACTTTAATATTATTTCTACATCTTAGCACTCTGGGAATAATGACATAATGGTAATTTGGGAAGTCAAAATATTGTCCTAAATTAAATCTTTAGGGATAACATTTTGGGACATGTATGCTTACAGGGAAAGGTGGTCTTCTAGATTAATTTGATGGCCTTTCTAAGAATGAAAGTGTTTTTTGTTTTCATGCACACAATTGCCTAAAGGTTTAAACTCAGTTTTGTAAAGGAAGCACATACATATTGTGAAAAATGTGCTGTTTCAAGTATGTTTATTATGGTATCCCCAACCTAATAAATGGCTTGCTATAGCCAAGAGTTTGAGGCCCCCAACCTGAACACATATACATATGCTTCATCATGTGTGCTCACTGTATCTTTACAACACTAACAGAGAAAAATATGAATGCATTCAAGAAGTTTGACCTAGAAGATGAAAAAGAAGTGATTTTTAAAATTTAAGTTTCAAAATAAACTCAGTTGAAAAATTATTGCTATGTGGCACACAACATGTGAACTAGAAATTCACTGGAAAGTTTTGACTTAATTGCATTCTATGTCTTGACAGTTCAGTAGCCTCAAAATGTAATTTTCTTGGGAAATACCTGGTGGTCCAGTGGTTAAGACTGTGTGTTCCCAAGGCAAGTGGCCCAAGTTTGATCCATGGTCAGGGAACTAGATCCTACATGCCACAACTAAAGATTCACGTGCCACAAATAAGAGCCAGCACAGCCAAATAAGTAAATAAATTAAAAATATTTTTTAAAAATGATTTTTTCTTTAATTATTCACCTTTTGGTATTATTTTCATTTTTTATTTGATGCTGTTTTAATGCATATTGTATCTATGACTAAAAATATCTTTGGTTCCCCTTTAACCTGGCATGAAAAGCTACCTTTTTTCCCAAACAGTCACAAAACTTTAACAAGACTTGGTGGAAAAATAAAATAGGACAAGTGAGTAATAAAAGATTTTTCATTTGGGCTACATACTATTTTTGCTGTTGTTCAGTCACTAAATCATGTCCACCTTTTTGGTACCCCATGAACTGCAGCACACTGTCCTTCACTATCTCCTGGAATTTGCTCACACTCATGTCCACTGAATCAGTAATGCCATCTAACCATCTCATCCTCTGTCACCCTCTTCTCCTCCTGCCCTCAATCTTTCCCAACATCAGGGTCTTTTCTAATGAGTCAGCTCTTCATATCAGGTGGCAAAAATACTGGAGCTTCAGCTTCAGCATCAGTCCTTCCAACGAATATTCAGGGTTGAGTTCCTTTAGGATGGACTGGTTTGATCTCCTTGCTGTCCAAGGGATTTTCAAGTCTTCTCCAGCAACACAATTCAAAAGCATCAATTCTCTTGTGCTCAGCCTTCTTTATGGTCCAACTCTCACATCCATACATGACTACTGGAAAAGCCACAGTTTTGACTGTACAGACCTTTGTCAGCAAAGTGATGCCTCTGCTTTTTAAAATGCTGTCTAGGTTTGTCACAGCTTTTCTTCCAAGGAGCAAGCATCTTTTAATTTTCCAGCTAGTTACCATCTGCAGTGATTTTTTAGCCCAAGAAAATAAAATCTGTCACTGTTTCCACTTTACCCCCATCTGGTTGCCTTGCAGTAATGGACCAGGCGCCAGGATTTTCATTTTTTGAATGTTGAGCTTTAAGCCAGCTTTTTCACTCTCCTCTTTCACCTCCATCAAGAGGCTCTTCAATTCCTTTTCTCTCTCTGCCATTAAAGTGGTATTATTTACTATTTCACATTTGTCAGTTTCTTTAAATTGCAAAATGAATAATGTTGTACAGCTATTGGTATAGTTTATCAATACCTTTTTAACTTGGTTTTGTGAATAATCTACTATCTTGAAATCACAGGTCATTCACTTAAAGTTTTTGTTTTGTTTTGCTTTGCTTTTAATTGTTTGGTTGCACTGTGTGACATGTGGGACATTGCTTCCCCGAGCAGGGATCAAATCTGCACTACTTCATTGGAAACACGGAGTCTTAGCCACTGAACTTCCAGGGCTATACCACACTTAAAGTTTTAAGTGGCATATCTTCTGTGATTTCTCTGATTTGATTCCAAAATTGACAAATCCTAAGATTAAGTGATAGAATCAATATAGGAAAATATATATATATAAAACTTTCTTTCCAAAACCATTTCTTCTAAATTGTCTTATCAAATTTGTATACTTGTAAAGGACATGGCTGGCTGTGGTCCATAGGGTCACACAGAGTCGGACATGACTGAAGTGACTTAGCCAGACACATAGGACATAACCATAGCATACAGCAACAAGTGACTGTAAGGTACACTTCGACTGAGGAAACAATGATACCCCACACAATTACTAAGAATGGAGTTAAAATGAGCCATCTCAAGTTGGTCTTGGATTTTGAAGGGATAAAACTCAATATACAAATACATTCATTATCAGATACTCATAAAAGAAGAGGTTAATCATCTTTAAAACATCTTTAAAGGTGTGTCTGAAAACTACATAAACACTGAAATATAATCAAGGTGATGTGGGAATAAGCTCCTACAGTCAGTACTAGAATGTGATTGCAGTTAAACAAGGTGGAATCCAATCAACTATGTTATAAACTGTCAAAGGAAAAAAAAAAATCTAGAGTAAAATACATGAAAAGATAATTTAGAGAAGTGAAAATACAAATGAATAATGAATAAAGTTTCAAGTTCAGCTAGTAACTTAACAATTAAAATAATAATTGAAATGTTGTTGCTGAACCATGAAAGACGCCGGGATTCTTGGCCTCTGGAGGAGAAGAATTCAACCTGGGGCCAGAGATGAGGCTTGATCGCTCAGAGCTTTTGTATAATAAAGTTTTGTTGAAGTATAAAAGAGATAGAGAAAGCTTCTGGCATAGATATCTGAAGGGGGCAGAAAGAGTGCCACCACCACCCCCCCGCCCCCGCTAGTCTTCAGCCAGATGTCATATAGCTACTAGCAATCTGCTAAGTAAAGAAAGGAATTGTCTCAAAACGCAGAGAATGGCACCAGGCCCCTCACCCACAACATGCATTCTGAGATAACATTGGCACCAGGTGAGTCATCCCAGGCCATAAAACAATCGACTTGAATCTTGAAGAAAGGCAGGTTTCCATACAAATACATAGTTTCATTAACATATATTAGGAGAACAACGTCTGAGTAAAACAGACCAGTTTGTCAAGTCGGTTCTAAGCCTTTAGGTGGAAAGACTTGAAGACAGAGTCTAGGGTAAATACATAGTACATTAACATAGCTTAAGACAAACATTTCCAGAAGAGAAATGTATTGGTTAGCTTAAGGTTTGAGAAAAGTTAAGTTCAGGTGGAACCAGGTGTCATTATGGCAACACAGAATTTTAAGAAAAACCTCTTTTTAAGTTTGTATAGAGAAGGGGAAAAAATACAACAGTAGTTTGCTGCCACTTAAGAGAGAGATAAAAAATATCTGACACGTACAGCCTATTTCCTCTTTTTGGAAACCCCTGGCTTTCCTGCCTGTTACCCTCTCATAATGAGATGTCTTTTTACCTATCAAATTATCAAAGATTATGAATAGAGTAATACCAAATGTTTGCAAATCTTCAACAAGGAAATTTATCTCATGCATTTCTAGTGGAATGCAAATTTTTGCAACTTTTGGGAAGCTATTCTATGAGTGTTTTAAAGATGTGTGATGATAGTAAAATATATAAGTAATCATAGTGTCAGGGGAGTGTAATCTCCTCAGTTCTGTCTCGTCTCAACAAAAATGTGAAGCGATGGACATTAAAGCCCTTGGCGCATCACAGCTCTTGGACAGTCCGCGGTATAGTTCTTGGACAGATCAGTTTTATTTAGAAAATAAAGGAAAATACATCCTCAAAGCATGAGGCTATTTCGACCCAGAAGATGCGAAGAGAAGAGAGAGAGACAGACAGAGAAACAGAGAGAGAGCGCATGGGAGAGAGACCCCCGGCCCTTTGGCTCCTCTTTTTATATGTTTTTTTCTAAACCCCTGGGCCTGCCCTGTGTAAACTGGGCTAGCCAGGAGTGCTGTTTCTTCTACCTGAGGTCCTCACTCCCGACCTTCCTTTGTTCTATTTTCACGGGCTTTTCCTTTCCTTGCCTTTTAGCCACCGCCATTCTGGACTCCTTTTTCCTATTCTAACTACCTAACAATAGTATAAAAATAGGAAAGTTTACATCCATTATGTTTTCTAGTATGATGAAATTAGCAGTCTTTAATTACATTTTTGGAGAACTTAGCAACATGTTAAATAAGAAAAGCAGTGTGTAAAAATATGCATGTGTTATTCAATTACGTTTTCTGTTACATTCATCTTTATGCATGGAAAAAATGGTAGTAGGAAATACTAAAATGCTCAAGTTTGTATTTATATTCTGAAGTTGCAGTTAATACTTACTATTAACATATAGATGTATTATATGGGCTTCCCTGGGGGCTTGGATGGTAAAGAATCTGCCTACAATGCAAGAGATGTGGATCAAATTCTTGGGTTGGGAAGATCCCCTGAGGAAATGGCTACCCACTCCATTTTTCTTAGCTGGAGAATTCCATGGAGAGAGGAGTCTGGCAGGCTACAGTCCATGGGGTCACAGTCAGGCATGACTGAGCAACTAACACACACACACACACACACACACACACACACATATAAAATGCTTAGGCAATAATGACTAACATCTGCTTGGTATTGTTTACAAACAAGTTTCCAAACTTTATGTAGATCTCTGGGACTTTATTTTTAATAAATAACAACGGTACTGTAATTTAATCATATTGTTATGTATAATTATAGTTCTCTTTTTACTGCTCATTCTAGTTTGGGGGTTTTGTTTTTGTTTTTTGGTATAATAACCATCCAAAAATTTATTGGCTTCAAAGTACAATCACATGTGAACTCGCTGTTCCCTGGGTCAATAACAGGCTGCGCTCCAACAGTCAGTACTTACCCGGATTTCACAGTGCACACACACAAACGCAGCTGCAATCAGTCGGAGTTTTATTCGGAGTGTGTGTGTTCTAGTGGCATGCCTTACTTGTATGTTGATAGTACTGGCAGCTAGCAGGTGATGGCCGTCCGCTAGCTCAGGGAGATGGAGTTAACTGGAACTCATGTCTCCAGCAGGTTAGTTAGTTAGTTAAGTCGCTCAGTCGTGTCCGACTCTTTGCAACCCTGTGGACTGTAGCCCACCAGGCTCCTCCGCCCATGGGATTCTCCAGGCAAGAATACTGGAGTGGGTTGCCATTTCCTTCTCCAGGGGATCTTCCCGACCCAGGGATTGAACCCTGGCCTCCCGCATTGCAAACAGAGGCTTTAACCTCTGAGCCACCAGGGACCTGGGCTTAAACACATAGTGACAGTTATGGGTTTCTATGAGAAGCAATTTTAAGTTTCTGCGTACATCACATTTGCTATCATCTTACTGGTTAAAGCACATGGCTCAAAATCATCATGTAAAATTACTAAACAAGGACATGAATTTAAGGAAGAATAAGCAAAATCAGCGACCATTACTGATAAAATGCACCAAACTCTTCAAATTTACTTCATATATACCACAATTGTCATTTTCATTATCCTGTTGACACGTATTTAGAGGGGTTTCTGGATTTGTTGTTATGAATGTCATAATTAGAAATGCGTTTATGTACGTTTCCTGTTCATAGGTACAAGAAATTCTTAGATCTCTGGCTAAGAGGGGAATTGCCAGAGATATATGCAAATGGTCAGATGTATGAGATAATATTATCTCTTCCCCCAAGTATCCTATCACTGGCAATGGGCAGGACAGAAAATTGAAACACATCATCACCTACAGCCATTGCAGTTGAAAAAAATAAGATTATTTTGTCTTCAATGTTGAAAAATAACAATTAAATTATAATATAAAAGGATAATTTTAGTTATATAAGGAATAGGCTTTGTAACACAGAGGATATGAATGTTAAAGTATATAATTGTTTGCTCAGTTATTATTTATTCATTCACAAAGATCTATTATGTATCTAACAGAACACTGTGTTAAGGGACAAAGGTATATATTTTTTAAAAAGGAAAGATACTTTCCTTCAAGAATGTAATGGTCAAGTTTATGTGTCAATTTGACTGGCCATAAGGCACCTAGATTAAATATTATTTCTAAGTGTGTCTATGAGGGTGTTTCCAGATGAGATTAGCAATTGAATATGTAATTTCAGTAAAGTAGATTTCCTCCCCTATGTGGAGTGGGCATCATACCAATCTATTGAGGGCCTGAATAGAACAAAAACTGGGAGAATGAAGAATTCATCCTTTTTGCTTCCTGTTTGCCTGATTGAGTTGGAACACCTCACATTAAAGTCTCCAGCCCTCAGAAAGGGATATTTTTAGAACCACTTTGACAACTGTTTTATTCATGCCATTTCCAGGAGGGGGAATTACACCACCTTTCCTGAGTCTCCAGCTTACAGATAGCAGATAGTGAGACTTCTTAGCTTCCACAGTCACGTGAGCCAAATCCTCATAATAAATCTCCATACTACGAGTTCTGTTTCTTTTGGAGAACCCTGACTAACGCAAAGAGCTTGTGGATTTAAGCATTTTGAAAAACTAAACATTGACAGCAACAGCTGACACACAGTACTTTCTATATATCAAATGTATATTATACATACACACACACACAGACATATCCATACTCAGGTATTGTACCTGAATATCAAAGATCTAATATATACAGCAAAGAGACTAATGAAAAGAGAAATTCTTGTAAATTAATATTTAAGATCAGAATGATACATTTTTTAAGGCAACATAAGTATGATAAGAATTAAGGAAAATGTCCTGTGCTTAGAAGATAGAATTAGGATATAAATGGAAAAAAAAGAAGAAAAAAAAAAGAGCTGGAGACAAGATGGAGAATAATTACCAGGTAAGTTCAAAGAAAGACTCATTGAAACGTTCCTTGTAAATTATCTCTATTTTGATTATCTGATGATTCTTGTTCTGTCACATGGATTACAGAGCTGGAAGAACGGTGAGGGGAAAAAAAAGAAATACCAGACACTTAAATTATAACCCAGTAAAAAGGTCAAAGAAATCCTAGCTAACACTTTACTTCTTAGGGTAGATGAAATATAAAAAGAACTAAAAGTTCAAAAACAGAAAAATGAGCCTTTGCTATGTAAGGGCCAAAGTTAAATGGGTGCCCAGAGGGATAATAAAAAATGCCTTTCTTTTGTCAAGCACAAAGAAAATTTCAGAAATAAAGCTTAATAATACAAATAGAAAACAGCCATCAGTGTGACTCAGTGTTCATTTTGTGGGCTTGCTTCATCGGTTGTTATGTTTTCCAATCAGTTATAGTGTTAAATATCACCCAACAGATGAGAATTCAATGGAACAACTCCAGCTGACTTGAAATTAGTCATGATAATGAAGAGAAAGAAGCTTCTGGACAGATCTGTAAGTTCTGAATTTTTGAATCAAAACTTTGTAAGGACTAAAAGCACTTTTAAAAAGAAAAAGCATTGTTTTCACCATTAAAAAAAAAATTACCTATCGTTTGTATAATATAGATACAGAGGAGTAACAAAAAGTTAAATCATAAGGGTTGGGAAGAGAAATGAAAGGGAAACATATTTGAATATCTGTGTGGTAACCAAATATCTAATTTTTTCCATTTAATGCTTCTACCAGTCAATGTAAGTCAGCTTCACCAATAAAACAACTCTGCCACAATCTCAGTGGCTTAAAACTATAAAAGTTTATTCTCATGTTACATGCCAACTAAGCGTTTGCTGAGGTTTCTGTTCTGTGTGATCCTTATGATGAAACTCCTACTAGAACACTACCAGTAATCAAGACAGAGAGAAACAGAAGGTCGGAAATCATTCAGGGAACATATAACATCTTTGCCTATATTTTATTGGCCAAACTAGACATGTGGCTACACTGATGTTTGGAGGGATTGGGGGCAGGAGGAGAAGGGGACGACGGAGGACGAGATGGCTGGATGGCATCACCGACTGGAGGGGCATGAGTTTGAGTAAACTCCAGGAGTTTGTGATAGACAGGGAGGCCTGGCATGATGTGATTCATGGGGTCGCAAAGAGTCGGACACGACTGAGCGACTGAACTGAACTGAACTGACTGAATACAGGAGTCAGGGATCAAGACCATCCCATGGAAAAGAAATGCAAAAAGGCAAAATGGCTGTCTGAGAAGGCCTCACAAATAGCTGTGAAAAGAAGAGAAGCGAAAAGCAAAGGAAAAAAGGAAAGATATTCCCATTTGAATGCAGAGTTCCAAAGAATAGCAAGGAGAGATAAGAAAGCCTATCTCAGTGATCAATGCAAAGAAATAGAGGGAAACAACAGAATGGGAAATACTAGAGATCGCTTCAAGAAAAGTATAGATACCAAGGGAACATTTCAGGCAAAGATGGGTTCGATAAAGGACAGAAATGGTACGAACCTAACAAAAGCAGAAGATATTAAAAAGAGGTGGCAAGAATACACAGAAGAACTGTACAAAAAAGATCTTCACGACCCAGATAATCACAATGGTGTGATCACTCACCTAGAGCCACACATTCTGGAATGTGAAGTCAAGTGGGCCTTAGAAAGCATTACTATGAACAAAGCTAGTGGATGTGACGGAATTCCAGTTGAGCTATTTCAAATCCTGAAAGATGATGCTGTGAAAGTGCTGCCCTCAATATGCCAGAAAATCTGGAAAACTCAACAGTGACCACAGGACTGGAAAAGGTCAGTTTTCATTCCAATCCCTAAGAAAGGCAATCCCAAAGAATGCTCAAACTACTGCACAATTGCACTCATCTCACACACTAATAAAGTAATGCTCAAAATTCTCCAAGCCAGGCTTCAGCAATAAGTGAACCATGAACTTCCAGATGTTCAAGCTGGTTTTAGAAAAGGTAGAGGAACCAGAGATCAAATTGCCAACATTCTCTGGATTCTTGAAAAAGCAAGAGAGTTCCAGAAAAACATCTATTTCTGCTTTATTGACTACACCAAACCCTTCGACTGTGTGGATCACAATAAACTGTGGAAAATTCTGAAAGAGATGGGAATACCAGACCACCTGACCTGCCTCTTGAGAAACCTGTATGCAAGTCAGGAAGAAACAGTTAGAACTGGACATGGAACAACAGACTGGTTCCAAATAGGAAAAGGAGTACATCAAGGCTGTATATTGTCACCCTGCTTATTTAACTTATATGCAGAGTATATCATGAGAAACACTGGGCTGGAAGAAGCACAAGCTGAAATCAAGATTGCTGGGAGAAATATCAATAACCTCAGATATGCAGATGACATCATCCTTAAGACAGAAAGTAAAGAGGAACTAAAAAGTCTCTTGATGAAAGTGAAAGAGGAGAGTGAAAAAGTTGGCTTAAAGCTTAACATTCAGAAAACTAAGATCATGGCATCAGGTCCCATCACTCCATGGGAAATAGATGGGGAGACAGTGGAAACAGTGTCAGACTATTTTTGGGGGCTCCAAAATCACTGCAGATGGTGACTGCAAACATGAAATTAAAAGATTCTTATTCCTTGGAAAGAAAGTTATGACCAACCTAGATAGCATATTACAAAGCAGAGACATTACTTTGCCACCAGAGGTCCATCTGGTCAAGGCTATGGTTTTTCCAGTGGTCATGTATGGATGTGAGAGTTGGACTGTGAAGAAAGCTGAGTGCCAAAAAATTGATGCTTTTGAACTGTGGTGTTGGAGAAGACTCTTGAGAGTCCCTTGGACTGCAAGGAGATCCTACCAGTCCATCCTACAGGAGATCAGCCCTGGGTGTTCATTGGAAGGACTGATGCTGAAGCTGAAACTCCAATACCTTGGCCACCTCATGTGAAGGGTTGACTCATTGGAAAAGACCCTGATGCTGGGAGGGATTGGGGGCAGGAGGAGAAGGAGACGACAGAGGATGAGACAGCTGGATGGCATCACCGACTCGATGGACATGAGTTTGAGTAAACTCCAGGAGTTGGTGATGGACAGGGAGGCCTGGCATGCTGCGCTTCATGGGGTCGCAAAGAGTCAGACATGACTGAGTGACTGAACTGAACTGAACTAACTTCTCAAGAACAGAGGCGTGCAATCCAACCATGAGCATAAGATGAAAATAGAGATATTTGCTGGATAGAAATAGCAAGTCCACAATGCTCATAAAACCCATTTCAGTGATGAAACTAAGCCTCAAGGAGGTCAAATAACTATGCAATGACACTTGTTAGTAGAATGAGCAGTTTTGAAATCCAGGTGTTTCTGACTGAAGAATGCAAATTGGGAAATGCACAGGATGAATTCTTGATTAATTCAATGTTACAAAGCCCTTGGTACTGGAAGTTGCCTTGTCTGTGGAAGAGCAGCATCACCTAAGAATTTAGTATAAATACACAACCTCAGCCTCACCTAAGATCCTGAATCAGAATTTGCCTTTTAACAAGGTTTCTTGGTAACTGGCCTCAAGAGAAGCACTGTCTTAAGCTTCTTTGTCTTTGAGCACACATGAAGTCTCACTGGAAACAACCCATGGCTGTCCCCTGTTCCAAGCCTGCATCTATCATTTAGGGATTATAATACCTCCCCCCAAGTTTCCCATCACCAATACCCAATCAATTCTGGGACTCCTATGTAGGAATGTGATGGTTATACCCATCTCTGCTCAACTATATTACACCTCTGTTTAAACTCCCCACGGTCTGTCTCCAGGCACAGTGAACTCTCTTCCCCGCCTCTGCTATCCCTCAGGATAACACATGTGTCCTATTTTCTGTGCTACAGCTGAGGAAATGGGTAGAGTGGACCTCTCTGGAAATCACATCACAAATGACTATCTGGGCCTGTAAGTAGCACCGCTTATGCCCCAAATCAAACACATTCATATATGTACACAGTTTCTACAGCTATGACCTGAGCAACACTTTGCAAATGACTGAAGATCAGTGTTAACCCAATGTAGACAATGGTGAAGGGATGACACATAACTTTCTTTCATCTCTGTTGTGCTCATAGTTCTCTTTTAGCTTCCTAAGACTATCAGCCCCAAAGAACTACACACCATACATCCACTTCGGTCAAAAAAATTAAACTCATACATACTAGTAATCATGTAAATAACACTTGGCATAAGGGGAACCTCAGATCAGCAGGAATTATCTCTTATAATTAACATATCATATCTAAGATACTAAATAGAAAATAATCATTTTGAATCACTCTAAAGGCTCTCTTATTTTGATAAGTGTTATTTCTTCATACTGCTTTCTTTTCAAATAATTATCATAGAGACTATTATCCTCAAGTGTCTTGGAATCTTTCTGCTGTTAAAAACTGGACAACAGGAGGAGCCAAGATGGCGGAGGAGTAGGACGGGGAGACCACTTTCTCTCCTACAAATTCATCAAAAGAATAACTGAACGCAGAGCAAACCTCACAAAACAACTTCTGATCACTAGCTGAGGTCATCAGGCACCCAGAAAAGCAGACCATTGTCTTCGAAAGGAGGTAGGACAAAATATAAAAGATAAAAAGTGAGACAAAAGAGCTAAGGACGGAGACCCGTCCCGGGAAGGGAGTCTTAGGCGGCCTTGCTTGGGCTAGGGTCCGGGCCTGAGTGCCCTGAGGACAATCGGAGGGAGCTTCTGTGAGGTGCCAACTTGAACTGTGGGAGACCAAAAGAGAGAAAATTAACCGGCCGGAACACACTGCCGGCCGTTCGCAGAACAAAGGGACGGAGAAAGTCCCAAGAAGAGGTCGCAGGCTGCGGACCCGCCCAGCCCCGGAGGCAGGAGGCAGGGGGGAGGGGAAGGTCGCGGCGAGACACAGGGCGCAGGCACCCGACCGGCGCGGGCGGGGACTGGGGCTGGGGACGCAGAGGGCGGAAGGCGCGCGCACCCGACTGGCGTCAGCGGAAACTGAGACTGGGTCCGCGGAAGGGAGTGAGTGCGCCACACCTGGGGATAGTGCGCCCATCAAGCCCCTCGCTGCATGGACCGCTCTGACGGGGAAGGCACAGAGAGCAGGCGCAGCTTTTCCTTCCGCGCTTTTGTGTAACACCCGAGGGCTGGAACCTAGCGCAGCGCGGGGCGCGCTCCATATAGAACAGCCGGGAGCCTGAGCAGCGCAGACGGAGAAAGCAGCGTCAGCCCCTCCCGGCAGCGCCAGCCCGCCCCCGCAGGGCCAGCCCCTCCCCGCAGCGTCAGCCCCGCCCCGCAGCGCCAGCCCATCCCAGCAGCGCCAGCCCATCCCCGCAGCGTCAGCCCTCCCAGCAGCGCAACGGAACTAGCTAACTGAATAAGAGTCCACCTCCGCCCGCCTGTGTCAGGGCTGAAATGAGGCTCTGAAGAGACCGGCAAACAGAAGCCAAATAAACAAAGGGAACCGCTTCAGAAGGGACTGGTGCAACAGATTAAAATCCCTGTAGAAAACACCGACTTCACCGGAAGGGCCCTGTAGATATCGAGAAGTGTAAGCTGGAACGAGGAGCTATCTGAAACTGAGCCGAACCCACACTGACCGCAACAGCTCCAGAGAAACTCCTAGATATATTTTTACTTTTTTTTTTCTAAGTAAGGAAAAAAAAAAAAATTTTTTTTTTCTTTTTATATTTTTTCTTTTTTATTTTTTCTCTTTTATTTTCCTTTAAAATTCCCTATTACTCCCCCATTACTCCTTAACTTTCATTTTCATAGATTTTTACGATTTTTTTAATTAGGGGAAAAAAAAAATTTTTTTTTCTTTCTTTCTTTTTTTTTTTTTTTCTTTTTTTTCTTTTTCTTTTTTTTCTTTTTTCTTCTTTTTTTTCCTTTCCGTTTTCTCTTTTATTTTCTATTTTTCTTTTTCTCTTATTTCTTTTAAAGTCCTCTAGAACTCCTCTACTACTCTTCATTTTCATTTTCACTACACTATAACCTTACCAAAAAAAAAAAAAGAGAAGCCCTATCTTTAAACCGAAGATTATTCTCTCCCAATCTTGACTCTCTGTTTTCTACCTCAGAACACCTCTATTTCCTCCTTTCCCCTTCTCTTCCCAATCCAATTCTGTGAATCCTTGTAGGTGTCTGAGATACAGAGAACACTCTGGGAACAGACAGCTGCGTAGATCTGTCTCTCTCCTCTTGAGTCCCCCTTTTTCTCCTCCTGCTCATCTCTATCTCCCTCCTCCCTTTTCTCCTGTTCATGTAACTCTGTGAACCTCTCTGGGTGTCCCTAACAGGGGAGAATCTTTTCGCCATTAACCTAGAAGTTTTATTATCAGTGCTGTATAGTTGGAGAAGTCCTGAGACTACAGGAAGAATAAAACTGAAATGCAGAGGCAGGAAACTTAAGCCCAAAACCTGAGAACACCAGAAAACTCCTGACTACATGGAACTTTAAGCAATAAGTGACCGTCCAAAAGCCTCCATACCTACACTGAAACCAACCACCACCCAAGAGCCAATAAGTTTTAGAGCAAGACATACCATGCAAATTCTCCAGCAACACAGGAACATAGCCCCGAATGTCAACATACAGGCTGCCCAAGGTGACACCTAACACATAGACCCATCTCAAAACTCATTACTGGGCACTCCATTGCTCTCCAAAAAGAAGAAATCAAGTTCCACGCACCAGTACACTGACGCAAGCTTCCCTAACCAGGAAATCTTGACAAGCCAATCATCTAACCCCACCCACTGGGTAAATCCTCCACAATAAAAAGGAACCACAGACCTCCAGAATACAGAAAGTCCACTCCAGACACAGCAATCTAAACAAGATGAAAAGGCAAAGAAATACCCAACAGGTAAAGGAACATGAAAAATGCCCACCAAGTCAAACAAAAGAGGAGGAGATAGGGAATCTACCTGAAAAAGAATTTAGAATAATGATAATAAAAATGATCCAAAATCTTGAAAACAAAATGGAGTTACAGATAAATAGCCTGGAGACAAAGATTGAAAAGATACAAGAATTGTTTAATAAAGACCTAGAAGAAATAAAAAAGAGTCAATTAAAAATGAACAATGCAATGAATGAGATCAAAAACACTTTGGAGGGAACCAAGAGTAGAATAACGGAGGCAGAAGATAGGATAAGTGAGGTAGAAGATAAAATGGTGGAAATAAATGAAGCAGAGAGGAAAAAAGAAAAAAGGATCAAAAGAAATGAGGACAACCTCAGGGACCTCTGGGACACTGTGAAACGCCCCAACATTCGAATCATAGGAGTTCCAGAAGAAGAAGACAAAAAGAAAGGCCATGAGAAAATACTCGAGGAGATAATAGCTGAAAACTTCCCTAAAATGGGGAAGGAAATAGCCACTCAAGTCCAAGAAACCCAGAGAGTCCCAAACAGGATAAACCCAAGGCGAAACACCCCAAGACACATATTAATCAAACTAACAAAGATCAAACACAAAGAACAAATATTAAAAGCAGCAAGGGAAAAACAAATAACACACAAAGGGATTCCCATAAGGATAACAGCTGACCTATCAATAGAAACCCTCCAGGCCAGAAGGGAATGGCAGGACGTCCTGAAAGTAATGAAAGAGAATAACCTACAACCTAGATTACTGTATCCAGCAAGGATCTCATTCAGATATGAAGGAGAATTTAAAAGCTTTACAGATAAGCAAAAGCTGAGAGAATTCAGCACCACCAAACCAGCTCTTCAAAAAATGCTAAAGGATCTTCTCTAGACAGGAAATGCAGAAAGGTTGTATAAACGTGAACCCCAAACAACAAAGTAAATGGCAACGGGACCACACCTATCAATAATTACCTTAAATGTAAATGGGTTGAATGCCCCAACCAAAAGACAAAGATTGGCTGAATGGATACAAAAACAAGACCCCCATATATGCTGTCTACAAGAGACCCACCTCAAAACAAGAGACACATACAGACTAAAAGTGAAGGGCTGGAAAAAAATATTTCATGCAAATGGAGACCAAAAGAAAGCAGGAGTCGCAATACTCATATCAGATAAAATAGACTTTCAAATAAAGGATGTGAAAAGAGACAAAGAAGGACACTACATAATGATCAAAGGATCAATCCAAGAAGAAGATATAACAATTATAAATATATATGCACCCAACATAGGAGCACCGCAATATGTACGGCAAACACTAACGAGTATGAAAGAGGAAATTAATAGTAACACAATAATAGTGGGAGACTTTAATACCCCACTCACAACTATGGATAGATCAACTAAACAGAAAATTAACAAGGAAACACAAACTTTAAATGACACAATGGACCAGCTAGACCTAATTGATATCTATAGGACATTTCACCCCAAAACAAGCAACTTCACCTTTTTCTCAAGTGCACACGGAACCTTCTCCAGAATAGATCACATCCTGGGCCATAAATCTAGTCTTGGAAAATTCAAAAAAATTGAAATCATTCCAGTCATCTTTTCTGACCACAGTGCAGTAAGATTAGATCTCAATTACAGGAAAAAAATTGTTAAAAATTCAAACACCTGGAGGCTAAATAACACGCTTCTGAATAACCAACAAATCATAGAAGAAATCAAAAAAGAAATCAAAATATGTATAGAAATGAATGAAAATGAAAACACAACAACCCAAAACCTATGGGACACTGTAAAAGCAGTGCTAAGGGGAAGGTTCATAGCATTACAGGCTTACATCAAGAAACAAGAAAAAAGCCAAATAAATAACCTAACTCTACACCTAAAGCAATTAGAGAAGGAAGAAATGAAGAACCCCAGGGTTAGCAGAAGGAAAGAAATCTTAAAAATTAAGGCAGAAATAAATGCAATAGAAACTAAAGAGACCATAGCAAAAATCAACAAAGCTAAAAGCTGGTTTTTTGAAAAAATAAACAAAATTGACAAACCATTAGCAAGACTCATTAAGAAACAAAGAGAGAAGAACCAAATCAACAAAGTTAGAAATGAAAATGGAGAGATCACAACAGACAACACTGAAATACAAAGGATCATAAGAGACTACTACCAGCAGCTCTATGCCAATAAAATGGACAACTTGGATGAAATGGACAAATTCTTAGAAAAGTATAACTTTCCAAAACTGAACCAGGAAGAAATAGAAGATCTTAACAGACCCATCACAGGCAAGGAAATCGAAACTGTAATCAAAAATCTTCCAGCAAACAAAAGCCCAGGACCAGAAGGCTTCACAGCTGAATTCTACCAAAAATTTAGAGAAGAGCTAACACCTACCTTACTCAAACTCTTCCAGAAAATTGCAGAAGAAGGTAAACTTCCAAACTCATTCTATGAGGCCACCATCACCCTAATTCCAAAACCTGACAAAGATGCCACAAAAAAAGAAAACTACAGGCCAATATCACTGATGAACATAGATGCAAAAATCCTTAACAAAATTCTAGCAAACAGAATCCGACAACATATTAAAAAAATCATACACCACGACCAAGTGGGCTTTATCCCAGGAATGCAAGGATTCTTCAATATCCGCAAATCAATCAATGTAATACACCACATTAACAAATTGAAAGATAAAAACCATATGATTATCTCAATAGATGCAGAGAAAGCCTTTGACAAAATTCAACACTCATTTATGATTAAAACTCTCCAAAAAGCAGGAATAGAAGGAACATACCTCAACATAATAAAAGCTATATATGACAAACCCACAGCAAGCATCACCCTCAATGGTGAAAAATTGAAAGCATTTCCCCCGAAATCAGGAACAAGACAAGGGTGCCCACTCTCACCACTACTGTTCAACATAGTGTTGGAAGTTTTGGCCACAGCAATCAGAGCAGAAAAAGAAGTAAAAGGAATCCAGATAGGAAAAGAAGAAGTGAAACTCTCACTGTTTGCAGATGACATGATCCTCTATATAGAAAACCCTAAAGACTCTACCAGAAAATTACTAGAACTAATCAATGAATATAGTGAAGTTGCAGGATATAAAATTAACACACAGAAATCCCTTGCATTCCTATATACTAACAATGAAAAAACAGAAAGAGAAATTAAGGAAACAATACCATTCACCATTGCAACAAAAAGAATAAAATACTTAGGAGTATATTTACCTAAAGAAACAAAAGACCTATACATAGAAAACTATAAAACACTGATGAAAGAAATCAAAGAGGACACAAACAGATGGAGAAACATACCGTGTTCATGGATTGGAAGAATCAATATTGTCAAAATGGCTATTCTACCCAAAGCAATCTATAGATTCAATGCAATCCCTATCAAGCTACCAACGGTATTTTTCACAGAACTAGACCAAAGAATTTCACAATTTGTATGGAAATACAAAAAACCTCCAATAGCCAAAGTAATCTTGAAAAAGAAGAATGGAACTGGAGGAATCAACCTGCCTGACTTCAGACTCTACTACAAAGCCACAGTCATCAAGACAGTGTGGTACTGGCACAAAGACAGAAATATAGACCAATGGAACAGAATAGAAAGCCCAGAGATAAATCCACGAACCTATGGACACCTTATCTTTGACAAAGGAGGCAAGGATATACAATGGAAAAAAAACAACCTCTTTAACAAGTGGTGCTGGGAAAACTGGTCAACCACTTGCAAAAGAATGAAACTAGAACACTTTCTAACACCATACACAAAAATAAACTCAAAATGGATTAAAGATCTAAATGTAAGACCAGAAACTATAAAACTCCTAGAGGAGAACATAGGCAAAACACTCTCCGACATAAATCACAGCAAGATCCTCTATGACCCACCTCCCAGAATATTGGAAATAAAAGCAAAACTAAACAAATGGGATCTAATGAAACTTAAAAGCTTTTGCACTACAAAAGAAACTATAAGTAAGGTGAAAAGACAGCCGTCAGATTGGGAGAAAATAATAGCAAATGAAGAAACAGACAAAGGATTAATCTCAAAAATATACAAGCAACTCCTGCAGCTCAATTCCAGAAAAATAAATGACCCAATCAAAAAATGGGCCAGAGAACTAAACAGACATTTCTCCAAAGAAGACATACAGATGGCTAACAAACACATGAAAAGGTGCTCAACATCACTCATTATTAGAGAAATGCAAATCAAAACCACAATGTGGTACCATTACACACCAGTCAGGATGGCTGCTATCCAAAAGTCTACAAGCAATAAATGCTGGAGAGGGTGTGGAGAAAAGGGAACCCTCTTACACTGTTGGTGGGAATGCAAACTAGTACAGCCGCTATGGAAAACAGTGTAGAGATTCCTTAAAAAACTGGAAATAGAACTGCCATATGACCCAGCAATACCACTTCTGGGCATACACACTGAGGAAACCAGATCTGAAAGAGACACGTGCACCCCAATGTTCATCGCAGCACTGTTTATAATAGCCAGGGCATGGGAGCAACCTAGATGCCCATCAGCAGACGAATAGATAAGGAAGCTGTGGTACATATACACAATGGAATTTTACTCAGCCGTCAAAAAGAATTCATTTGAACCAGTTCTAATGAGATGGATGAAACTGGAGCCCCTTATACAGAGTGAAGTAAGCCAGAAAGATAAAGAACATTACAGCATACTAACACATATATATGGAATTTAGAAAGATGGTAATGATAACCCTATATGCAAAACAGAAAAAGAGACACAGAAATACAGAACAGACTTTTGAACTCTGTGGGAGAAGGTGAGGGTGGGATGTTTCAAAAGAACAGCATGTATACTATCTATGGTGAAACAGATCACCAGCCCAGGTGGGATGCATGAGACAAGTGCTCGGGCCTGGTGCACTGGGAAGACCCAGAGGAATCGGGTGGAGAGGGAGATGGGAGGGGGGATCGGGATTGGGAATAAGTGTAAATCTATGGCTGATTCATATCAATGTATGACAAAACCCACTGAAATGTTGTGAAGTAATTAGCCTCCAACTAATAAAAAAATTAAAAAAAAAAAAAATAACTGGACAACAGGCCCCAAATGGAGTTGCTTATGCTAAGTCTCACACTGCCACCAAGACTTAATTACAATTTTTGCTCTACCAGAAATGAAATTTTAAACCAATCAGGAATTGTCTGATCTGCACTAGTTAAATAATCTGCCTGTTTAGACCCCTGCCACTCCTAAAAGAAAGTAACTTTGTCATAATCAATCACTTCTTTGCCCAGTATAACTTCCTTATTCTTACTTTCTTCTTCCTATTTTTGTACAGCTTCTCAGAGCTCCTTTCTATTTTCTAGTTTCAATACTATCTGCTTGAAATTTGTTTTTGCCCAAAAAAACTCTTAAAAGTCTTAACATGACTCATAAAGTTTATCTTTTAACATTGCTATTGTGCTAAGTTGCTTCAGTTGTGTCTAACTAGTTGTGATGGATCACAGCCCACCAGGCTCCTCTGTTCATTGGATTCTCCAGGCAAGAATACTGGAGTGGGTTACCATGCCCTCCTCCAGGGCATCTTCCCAAGCTATGGATAGTAATAAAAACTTTCAAGAAAACCTATAACTAATAAAGGAACAGTAATAGAGAATGAAAAGGGAAACCCTCAATAATAAATATACTCCCAAAGAACAGAGTGTGCATCATGAAATATAATCAGACTTGGGTTTTCCTAAATAGGACTGTCCTTATTCGTTATAATTAGCAATAATTGCGCCTTGGATGAACCTTATTGGCTACAATACTGCCACTGTGCAAAACTTCCCCTTATTCATTTTAGAGCCTAAGTCGTCCTGCTACAAATAATGATTGGATGATTTAGTTGCTAAGTCATATCCGACTCTTGCGACCACATGGACTGTAGCCTGCCAGGCTCCTCTGTCCATGGGATTCTCCAGGCAAGAATACCGGAGTGGGTTGCCATTTCCTTCTCCAAGTGATTGGGATGCTTACCTAAATATAACATTTCCCAAATCATGTGACTAAGTGTTAATCAATGGCTTGTGGGCAACTTTTAGGTCACATTCTTAAAAGGAAGCTACTTGCCTTTCACTTAGTCTTTTCACCCTTCCTAGGCCTAGGAAGTAGCAACAACTGATCACCTTAGATCCAGGGATGGAATCTCTGCTGACAGTGTAAAAGCACCTCTTCCAAATCCCACTGTGTACAATCCTACACAGCAGAGACACAAATCTTCTGTCATGTTTAAGTCACTGCTAATTGGTCTTTGGATCAATATTTAACTAATACAACCTATCATAAACATTATTTTCAGCAAAATCTAACCTCTTATACAGTACCTATGTTACTGAAGATATTGCTTTGCCTATTGAGTGAGAACTAAAAATAACAGAATTATTAGAAAAGAATAGAAAGAAAAAACAGCTGTATTTAACTTTAGATAGTTAGGGAGTTTGGGATTGACACGTAAACATTGCTATATTTAAAATAAATAATCAACAAGGAAAAAATAATAAATGGAATCACACAGTAGGAAAAGTAAATATTCTTATCAAAAAATTAATTTGGAAGAGTTAAAATTTTCATAGATATATAAAATTTACTTGCAAAATATTTTGGATGAAGTATGAAAGGATCTCTAAGTCTACACATTTTATTTATGTTTTTATTCTACTAAGTGCACCATGTGAATTGTCCTATTTCTGCAAATAAACTCATCACTTCCCCTGATTCCAAGCCATCTTGCCAGCCTCCCTTCCTCCCTCTCCTGCCATCCTGATAGTCTCTTCTTCCTTTGTTGTAGAGCCTCTCATGTGAATTCCTTCTCTTTTATGTAACTGCTGTATCCAAATCATTAACCACTTCTTCCAAGGTTCTTGAAACTCTCTAAGTGGCTATTGCTGCAGCTGCTTCTAACCCCTTGTCCTTGTATTCTACCAGTTCAAAACTTCTGAAGAAAAAAAAAAAATTATATCTTCCTTGTGCAAGTCATTCCCTTTATCAAATCTTTTGAAAAGTTACCAGATAAATTTCAAACTTCTTCAACATTTTGTTTAAGCTCCATCCATTGTTATTTCCTAAATACAAAACACATAGTCACACCTCCATTTTCTCAGTCCACACTCTGCCTAAAAATTGTTTTTGATGCAAAACCTCCCAAGGTCGATTCTTCCTTCAAAGTTTACATCTTGGACTGCCCTTTGTCTACGATCTTCAACTCTCCTGGTGGTTCAACCTCTCTTCTGAATTCATTTGTGTGTTTTAGTTGCTCAGCCGTGTCTGACTGTTTGTGACCCCATGGACTGTAGCCCACCAGGCTTCTCTTTCTGTGGAATTCTCCAGGCAAGAATACTAGAGTAGGTTGCCATTTCCTTCTCCAGGGGATCTTCCTGACCCAGGGATTGAACCCAGGTCTCCTGTATTGTAGGCAGATGTTTTACCATTCAAGCTACTAGGGAAACTTTATCTTTTGCAATAATCTGGACCATCTACTGTAGCTCCTCTTTCAGGGGCCACCAGAAGATACTAATCAATTGAAATAGATATCTAACCTACTGCACAGGGGGCACCGTGCTTGGTAGTGGGAATTCAAAAAAAGATATGATAACTGCTGCATTTGAAAGGCTTACAGACAATTTGGAAAGACCCATCATAAAAATTTTAAAAGTAAATACACCAAAAGTTTACACAGAGCTCCTAGAAATTAGAATTCAGATACACTTAAGGTTGTGACTCTTACTCCAGCCCCCGAGATTTTATCACCTCATTTTGTCATTCTTCTCCCCAAAATTAATTTGTTTTAAAAATACCCCAAGAACTTGAGGGAGGAACAAGATGGCAGAGGAGGAGGTGGACATGGAGTACTCTCCACAGATACATCAGGAGTACACCTTCAGACACAGAAGTGCATGCAGAACAGCAGCTGAGAGCGGACAGGAGGACCTGACCAGTGGAAAAGAATATATAGAACCACGCAAAACTCCGCAGGATGAAGGAACTAGGGGGGGAAACAGGAGTGTTAGTAGGACTGAACCTGCCCTCAGTGGGTGGGGGAACTGAAGCAGGGGTCTGATCCCCACATCGGGGCAATTGTCTGAGTCAGAAAGAAACATTTAAGGCTGAGAGTGAAACAGCTGATCTGTGGCCGCCTAAATGGAATGAGAATCAGACAGTCCTTGCCAAGCCACACATACCCGGGGCAGGGACGCAGGTCACCTGGAAGGCACAGTGGCTGGGAGCTGGAGTTTAGGGATTGTGGAGCAAAATCCCAGGGCGAGTGCTGCTGATGACCGCGGAGAGATGGATGGAGGGGATGTGAGAGAGGAGATCATGGTGGGAAATGCCCGTGGAGGAAAGCCCGGCAGCCACGAAGCAAGGCGATACTGCTGAGTCAGGCGTAGCGGGTGGAGCCCTCAGCATAGCCTCTCTTACCCCACACGCCAGCATCCGCAGCAGAATAGAGAGGCTGGCCCATCAGATGCCTGACGCTCTGAACTGCAGAGAAGGGCCCCAGCCACGGGGGCCCTCTAAGTGCCTGAATGGCGGGAACGATGCAGAAAAACTGGCCAAAGAGGTCTTCTGATCGCCAGCTAAAGAGGCTTGAATAAAGACGCTGATAGGGCCATAGCTAAAAAAAAAATAAAAAAAAAAAAAACGAGTCTGACAGGGCCACAAGTCCTGCAGCGGAGGCAGTCTGTGTCCCTGCACGCTTGGCGCTGCCCAGGGTCCCCTCAAGCCAAGCAGCCGTGCCACCTTCACGCTCAACCCTCACTGGAGCAGAGTTGCTGTGGGCAAAAAGAAGTCTTGCATCTATGCGTGCACGGTCTCTTCAGTCATGTCCAACACTTTGTGACCCTGTAGACTGGCCTGCCAGGCTTCTCTGTCGGGGGATACTCTAGGCAAGAATACTGGAGCGTAGTGGCCAATACCGGTTGCCATACCTTCTAGAGCGCTGCATTTCCTGCTGCCCGAGCCACCAACCCCCCTGGTACCTGGTGCTGCCAGAACCCCTGCGACCCACGCAGCTGCACCCCCTCCACACCGGGCCCTCATAGGGCCAATCCAAGCCCCCCAGGGCAGCCTCAGGAGCAAACCCCAGTGGGCGACCCCCATGCAGAGGCGGAAATAAAATCACAATTGAAACCCAGGGGCAGTGCGGCTAAGGAAGAAGACCCAAAACCTTCCCACCGGCTGTACAGGCTGCAGATTAAATCCACACGATCAACTAGGCAGACTCTGTGTCTATGGAATATATAAAAGGCCACTGAGAGCTCCCACAGAAGAAAACGCACTAGTTCTGATAGCCATGGACATTGGAGACAAGGACACACAGGAGTAGGACCAGGTTAGAATCTGAACTGCCCCCACAGCAGGTCCAGAGACCAGCGCAGTGTTGGGGGGCATCCTAGGGAGGCGAGGTGGACTGTGACTCCCAGCGAGGGAAAGGACTCTGGCAGCAGTGACTCAAGGAAAACATTTATTATTCTTATGTTTTGACTTGCTCTGTAGATTCTTTGGATTTTTTTTTTCCTTTTTTTTTTATTTTGTCGTTCCCCCCCTCCCCCTGTAGTTATAATTGTCAATTTTATTGGCATTATGAAATCTAATTAAGCTTTAGAGCTTTTTTCGTTTTTTCTCCTCAGTCACATTTTTTATTGTTGTTATAAACCTCTGCCTCAACAGTGGGCTTTTGCTGTTCTGTGGAGTTTTCTTTTTTTTTTTTAATGTTATCTTCTTTTAATTTTGATTTTTTAAACCTATATATAAAAAATAATAATTTGTTTGCTTTTCCTTTTTTTTTTTTTTTTTTTGCTTTGTTTGCTTTTCCTCCTGTTCTTTTCCCCTTGCAGTTAATCTTTATTATATATAAATCTTTTTCATCTATCTCAATTTAACTTTGCATATCTATTCTTTCTTCTTTCCTCTCAACATATGTGTTAGTTTTGTTTTCATTACTTTATTCCCCAATTGGCACCTCACTTTAGTTTGGTTTCCCAGCTTGTGTTTTAGTTAGTTTTGTTCTTAATTGCTAGATATAATTTTTGGTTTCTTTGTTTGCTGGGTCAATCTACTGTGCTTTATCTTTGTTGGACTGTTTTGTTTTTGTTTATGGGTGTATATGTTTCTGTGAATATTCAGTCACACTTTTTATGATTGTTATAAACCTCTGCCTCTACATTGGGCTTTTGCAGTTCTGTGGAGTTTTCCTTTTTTCTTTCTTCTTCCTTTTTTTTCTCCTTGTATTTCCTTTCTCGTTTTTATATTTTTAATTTTTTAAACCTATTATATTTTTTTCTACATTTATTCCTTTGCCTTCCCTACTGTTCTTTCTCCTTGCAGGTAATCTTTAATGTATATAAATCTTCTTCATCTACCTCTATTTAACTTTGCATACCCATTATTTCTTTCTTTTCTTTCTTTCCTTTCCTCTTAATGTACATGTTATTTTTTTTTTCATTGCTTTATTCCTCACTTGGCATCTTGGTTTAGTTTTGCTTTCCAGTTTGTGCTTTAGTTTTTGTCGTAACTGATAAATATAATTTTTGATTTCCTTTGTTCACCAGGTCAATCTACTATATTTTATTTTTGTTGTACTGTTTTGACTTTGCTCATGGGTATATATGTATATGTGTATATTCCATTATTTTAATTATTTGCTTGATTTTGTAACTGCCATTTGTCTAAGGTTCATCTTTGGTTTCTTGTTTTGGGGTATTTGTTTTAATCTCACTTAATGCCATAACAAACCACTTGTGGGATCTTCTTTCCTGACCAGAGATCAAGCCCTGAGCCTTTGGAGTGGGAGCACTGACTCCAAGACCCTAGACGACCAGAGAGCTAACCCTAGGGGATATCAAATCATGAAAATAGTGAGAACTCACACAAAGAAAACCACCCAGCATCACCCAACCACCTGTAGCACCCTATGCAAGACCCCTCATCTAAACAACAAACAAAACAAAAACACAAATATAGTCACCAGCAGACAGGATCACCACCTCACTCAGCCTTGCCCATCAGAGGAAAAACGGAAAAACAAACAAATAAACAAAAACAACAGCAAAAAAAAAAAAAAAAAAGCACAAATATCACCCTATATGAAGCTTGCACAAACCACTGGACCAAACTTAGAGGGCAGAAACAAAAAGGAAGAAAGAATTCAACCTTGAAGCCTGGGTAAAGGAGGACTCAAACACAATAAGTTAAAAAAAAAAAAAAAAGAAAGAAAAGACAGAGAAATGCTACACAAATGAAGGAACAAACTAGAAACAGAAGTCCAAATAAATGAAGAGGAAGGAGGCAAACTACCTGAAGAAGCATTCAGAGTAATGATAGCAAAGATGATCAAAAACCTTGAAAACGAAATGGAGAAAATGCAAGAATCAATTGACAAACACCTAGAAGAATTAAAGAATAAACATACAGTAACAAACAACACAAGTGCTGAAATTAAAAATACTCTAGAAGGAGTCAATAGAAGAATATCTGAAGCAGATATCTGAAGAAGAATATCTGAATCAGTGAGCTGGAAGATAAAATGGTGGAAATAACTTCTGAAGAACAGAATATGTAAAAAGAATGAAAAGAACTGAGGATAGTCTCAGAGACCTCTGGGACAATATCATAAGCATCGACATTCGAAGTTTAAGGGTCCCAAAAGAAGAAAAGAAGAAATGGTATGAGGAAATTTTTGGAGTTTATAGTTGAAAATTTCCCCAACATGGAAAAGGAAATAGTCAATTAAGTCCAAGAGACGCAAAGATTTTCATACAAGATAAACCCAAGGAGAAACACACCAAGACACATACTAACCAAACTAACAAAGATTAAACACAGAGAAAGAATATTAAAAGCAGCAAGGGAGAAGCAACACGTAACATACAAAGGAAACCCAATATGTTTGACCGCTGATCTTTCAGCAGAAACTCTTCAGGCCGGACGGGAATGGCAGGATATATTTAAAGTACTGAAAGGGAAAAATCTACAACCAAGATTACTGTGCCCAATAAGGATCTCATTCAAAATTGAGGGAGAAATAAAAAGCTTTTCAAACAGCAAAAGTTAAGAGAATTTAGTACCACCAAACTAGCTTAACAACAAATCTTAAAGTGACTTATATAGTCAAGAAACACAAGAAAAGAAAAAGATCTACAAAATCAAACCCCAAACAATTAAGAAAATGGCAATAGAAGCATATATATCAATAATTACTTTAAATGTAAGTAGATTAGATGCTCCAACCAAAAGACTGGCTGAATGGGTACAAAAACAAGACCCATAAATATGCTGTCTACAGAAACCCACCTCAGACCTCAAGAAACATATAGACTGAAAGTGAGAGGGTGGAAAATATATTTCATGCAAATGGGAAGCAAAAGAAAGCTGGAGTAGCAATCCTCATATCAGACAAAATAGACCTTAAAATAAAGAATATTACAAGAGATAAGGAAGGACACTACATAACGATCAAGGGATCAATCCAAGAGGAAGACATAATAATTGTAAATATCTATGCACCCAGCATAGGAGCATCTCAATACATAAGACAAGCACTAACAGACATAAAAGGAGAAACTGACAGTAACACAGTAATAGTAGGAGACTTTAACACCCCACTCACACTAATCATCAGATCATCAAAACAGAAAATTAATAAGGAAACACAAGTTTTAAATGATACATTAGATGAGATGGATCTCATTGATACCTTCAAGACATTCCCTCCAAGGATTCTTCAATATGTGCAAATCAATCAATGTGATACACCATATTAACAAATTGAAAGACAAAAACCATATGATTGTCTCAACAGATGCAGAAAAAGCCTTTGACAAAATTCAGCACCCATTTATGATTAAAACTCTTCAATGGGCATAGAAGGAACCTATTTCAACATAGTAAAGGCAGCATATGATAAGCCTACAGCAAACATTATTCTCAATGGTGAAAAACATTCCCCCTAAGATCAAGAACAAGACAAAGGTGTCCATTTTCACCACTATTATTCAACATAGTTCTGTAAGTCCTAGCTACAGAAATCAGAGTGGAAATAAATAAATAAATAAAAGCTACACAGATCAGAAAAGAATAAGTAAAGCTCTCACTGTTTGCAGATGACATTATACTGTACATAGAAAACCCTAAAGATAGTATCAGAAAATTACTAGAGCTAATCAGTGAATTTAGCAAAGTTGCAGGGTACAAAATCAACACACAGAAATCACTTGCATTTCTACATACTAACAATGAAAAATCAGAAATAGAAATTAAGGAATCAATCCCATTCACTGTTGCAACAAAAAGAATAAAATATCTAGGAATAAACTTACTTAAGGAAACAAAAGAACTGTACACAGAAAATTATAAGACACTAATGAAAGAAATAAAAAATGACATAAACAGATGGAGAGATATTCCACGTTCCTGGGTAGGAATAATCAATATTGTGAAAATGACTATACTACCAAATGCAATCTACAGATTCAAAGCAATACCTATCAAATTACCACTGGCATTTTTCACAGAACTAGAACAAAAAATTTCACAGTACACATGGAAACACAAAAGACCCCAAATAGGCAAAGCAGTCTTGAGAAAGAAGAATGGAGCTGGAAGAATCAAGCTTCCTGACTTCAGGTTATACTACAAAGCTACAGTCATCAAGACAGTATGGTACTGGCACAAAAACAGAAACATAGACAAATGGAACAAGATAGAAAGCCCAGAAACAGACCCATGCACTTATGGGTACCTTATTTTTGACAAATGAGGCAAGAATATAAAATGTGGCAAAGAGAGCCTCTTCAATAAATGGTGCTGGGAAAACTGGACAGCTACATGTAAAAGAGTGAAATTAGAATACTTCCTAACACCATACACAAAGATAAACTCAAAATGGATCAAAGGTCTAAATGTAAGACCAGAAACTATAAAACTCTTAGAGGAAAACATGGGCTGAACACTCGATGACATATATCAAAGAAATTAAAACAAGGGTTCTGTATCAACCTAGAGGGGTGGAATGGAGAGAGAAATGGGAGGGAGGTTCAAAAGGGAGGGCATATATGTATACCTACAGCTGATTCATGATGAGGTTTGACAGAAAATAACAAAATTCTGTAAAGCAATTGCCCTTTAAAATTTTTTTTTAATACCCAAAGAACTTATATTTAAACCTCTTTGAATTAATAAACCTTAAAAGACTAATACCATTTATGATCTCTATGTTGAATAAACGCATCTCTCCCAATTTTCATTCAAATTTTATCTATTTCGGAAAAGACTTTTTTTCCATTTGTCTGAATGAAAAGTGTGATGATTCCATGGTTTCTGTATTATCCTTAGGTAATAAAAAATCCCATAATCACATTAAATACCTAAGTATCCTTTGTGTTAATAAAAATATTCGTTCTCAAATAGGGATCAACATTCTAAACCTGAATTCAAATTGAAACTTCTCCCTCATATAACACCTGCGGATCACTGAAAGCAACATATAGGCAAAAGGACATAATTTTTCTTCTCTGCTTTTACACTTCATTCTTCCAGTTCCCCTCTTTGAATTTGGCAACCAAAGTTTCTGAACCTGCTCACATCAAAATAGAGCAGTGGGTAGAGAGACTTACTTTCAGTAAGTCTTACTTTCAGTCTGGTGGATTTAATGCTAACTTTCTCACTCCTTGCTGCTTTCGTGGGTTCTTTGGAAATCTCGTTCATTATCCTCATACCCAAAGTTTCTTGACCCGCACAGATATGATACATGTTGATGTTAATTTACTTCCTTTTCATTTTTTAGAAATCGGGGCTGTACCTCTGGCTTCTCCTTTTCTGAGTTCAGTTCATGTATCTTGGGCTGTGTTTGCATAGGACCCACACTAGTCTTCCTTGCCCATCTCCTACATCTGGGAAACGGGAGGAAGCATTCATTCTTTGATCAGACAAATGACCAGTTCAGTTCAGTCAATCAGTCGTGTCCAACTCTGTGACCCATGGACTGCAGCATGCCACACCACCCTGTCCATCACTAACTCCCGGAGCTTACTCAAACTCATGTCCATTGAGTCGGTGATGCCATCCAATCATCTCATCCTCTGTCATCCCCTTCTCCTTCTCCTCCCACCTTCACTCTTTCCCTGCATCAGGGTCTTTTCAAATGAGTTGGTTCTTTGCATCAGGTGGCCAAATTATTGGAGTTTCAGCTTCAGCATCAGTCCTTCCAAAGAATATTCAGGATTGATTTCCTTTAGGATGGACTGGTTGGATCTCCTCGAAGTCCAAGGGACTCTCAAAACAAATGATGGTTACAGGCAAATCCCAGGCTAAGGAGATCACTGGCACTTCTCTTGCTAGCCAGATTTCTCAGGCATGTGTGCGACACTGGTCAGTTGTGTTGCATTAATTCAGGATATCAAGATCTTGCAGTTAGAGTGGTCAGATTTAGCAAATTAAACTACAGACATCAATTAAATTTGCATTTCAGATAATCAATGGATATTTTTAGTGTAAGTATGTCCCCTGGAATATTTTGGACATACTTTTTTACTTAAAGGTCATATGATGCTTTTTATTTTATCTGTAAACTCTACTCCTATTAGTTCTGGTGATGCCACTCTTTCCCTTTTGACCTAAAGTGAGGAGGGAACACCCCAGCCCTTTATTTTGAGGATGAATCTCTTTGTTCAACTTTATACAAAGAAATAATTTTCACAAGCCTTCTACTAGTCTCCATTCTTTGAAATATTTCAGTCAATCTTAGATATGATAACCTTTCTAATATTTCCTTTGAAACTTTGCATTCTTTTCTTTGGCCTCGCTGTGAGGTTTGTGGGATTTTAGTTTTCTGACCTGGGATCAAACCTAGTCCTGCAGCAGTAAGAGCAGGACTGGACCTCCAGGGAATTCCCAGAAATTTGCATCTTGATTTGGCGGGGTGCTGTGCTGTGCCAAGTCATTTCAGTTGCGTCTGACTCTTTGTGACCCTATGGACTGTAGCCTCCCAGGCTCCTCTGTCCATGGGATTCTCCAGGCAAGAATACTGTAGTGGATTGCTGTGCCCAAGGATCAAACTTCTGTCTCCTATGTCTCTTGCACTGACAGGCAGATTCTTGACCACTATCACCACCTTTCATAGGGATGCAAGGTTAAAAGGATATTTATGTATTGCTGGTAAAAATGCTAATTGCTACAACAGTGTTGGTTTGCAACCTGACAAAATCCATTAAAATAAAAACTGCATACACAATTTGGAGACTCCTTTCCTGATGATCATTATATACATATAAAATGACACTAGTATAAAATATTTCATAACAAGTATATCCAACAGTATCGATTTGTAGAAGCAAAATATTTTTTAAACATCAGCAGAAATTTAAATCACCATCAAAAGAGAAATAACTGAATAATTTATGGTACAAATCTCACTCTGAAATATTAAAAAAGAATAGATTAGAACTATTCCAAATGATTTGGAGAGATTTTCATAAGGTATAGTTGAAAATTTTTTAATTCATGAACAAACACATATTTCTGAAAATAAGTGAATTGCCACAGTAAAAATCTCTATTTCTAATTTTTCCTATAATTACAGGAAAGGGGAGAAAATAAGAAAGACTACATGTAATTGTGTCTACGATGGATGGTATCAGAGTTACAGAATCTGGTGGGAGGAAAGATTATTTTTTTGCTAAAAATAAACTTTTCTTTTCCAGTGTAAAGGTTCTACTTTCAAAAGCTCTTTTACAAAGTATTGATCCTTTCCATTAAACCAAACCTAGATCTAGCCTTTATTATTGATTTTAGCATGCAAACTTTTACCCTAAGTCTTCAGGCTAACTATGCTCAATCATTAATATAGTTTAAATACTACAGACTATGGCTTTAGTCATTTATAGGCACACATGCTAACCAAAACAAAGAAAAGAAATAGTAACTTTATTGTAAATCTTAAAAGGCAGCAAGTTTATTTTTAGGGAAACAATAGTAAGAGAGAAAACTTCAGTCATCCAACAAGGATTCCCTCAGTCTGCTCCTACAGTACATGAAATTTACAAACCCACTGATGTAGGCAGATGTTTTCTTCCCTCCTGTTGTGTTAGAAGCAGTGCCATCTCTCTTTCACCGGTGCTTTGAGACCTATTCACTGCTGTATTTCAAGGTTGCTTATATTCACGATTGTTTCTAATCCCTGTTTATGAAACTGGATCCCTCTCTCTAGGATACAATTGCACAAATCCTGCTTCAGCCCATTTGCCTCTAGCTTGTCAGCACACTCTTCTTTACCTTTCGTCTAACTTCTAGAAAGCACTGTTTATGGTCTCATCCCCTTTGCTCATCCTTCTTCAGTCTATTCCAAACTGGCTTTCCTTGTCTTTTCTACTGTGAAGATTAACCATCTCATCTCTGACCTTAATATCATGGGAGTCAAAGAATACTTTTCTGTCCTCCTCTGTAGACCACTCAATTATTTCTATTGTCTCTGATAGTTTCCTTCTCTTCTTGGTTTCTATGATATCAGCTTCTCAATTATTAATATATTTTTGTTCTTCCTCTTTTTTTCTGTTCTCTTTTAGTCTCATTTATGTTCATTATTTTAGTCCTTCCTATTTAATGTTGCAATTTCTCAAGATTCAGAGACTGGTACTTCTGTGGTAGTCCAGTGGTTTGCCTTCCAATTCAAGATGGTGCAGGCCTGATCCCTGATCAGGGAGCTAAGATTCCACATGCCTCTTGGCCAAAAACCAAAACATAAACAGAAATAAATTTGTAATAAATTCAAGAAAGACTTAAAAATGGTTTATATAAAAAAAATCTAAAAAATATAAGACATATCTTTTCTTCTGTCTCTAAAAATGCATATCCATAGCTAGAGTCACCATCCAAGTGGTGACGACTCTCATTTTGCATCTTTGTAGTTCCAACTAGACCTCTCCTCAGGATGATACATACAACCACCTGCTCAACATCTTTACTTAGATATTAAAAGCACTTTGAACACCTCATACCTGTGATTGAGCACATTATTCTCCTTCAAAACCTTGCTTCTCTCCCACTGACAGACTGCGGCACAGTTATACTCTAGAGGCAAAGCCAGAAACCTCACAGTCATTCTTATTATCTCCTTTCTCTGATCTTCCCATATTTAATTGATCATTAAATCCTTTAAGTTAGTCATCCATACATCCATATTGCTATCTCCTCTGTAATCAGCACTTATCCAAGCTATTCTTTTTTTCTTGGATAATATTCATAATAAATATAAAATTATTATTATTACTATTTATTATTCAGCCTACAAATTGCTTTTCCTTCATTGGTTTTGGGTCTCCTCCCACCATTCTCTAAACAGTGAATTTTCCAACAACCAATTTGATCAGATCACTTTCTTAAAACTCTTCAACAACTTTGTATTGCCCTTAGGAGCAAGTTCTTAGCATTTCTTTATAAGCCCTGTGTGATCTAGATCTTGTTGTCATCTTCAGCCTTACCTTTTTGATCTTCCTTTCCCAGGGAAATACTTTTAAATCTCACAACTTAAGTGAAGCTGGTTTATTTGATCTCTTATGGAATTATATTTCTTCCCTTCTGAGTACTTATTTCAGTTATCTATTAACAATTTGATCTTTTACTAGTAACCTCCATTAGAATGAAATTTTAATTTTCTCATCATTGCATTTTCAAGGTCCTAAACATGGCACATAATCAGCACAAAAAAATGTTTATTAAATAAACAAATAAAAATGCACACAGAATAATATAGTGTTTGAGAGAATAAGTTCTAGAATCAGACACACCGAATTTCACATTCTGATTCTTCCCTTGCTAGTTGTATAATCCTAGGCAATCTATTTTTCTCCTAGTGTCCTCATCCTTTCTAAGGATAGCTATTTTAAAATATCAATAGCCAGTATAAAGTAAGGACATTATACTGGGCTAAGTACTTTCATATGCATTATCTCTCTTAAAATTAATGCCATGAGGTACGTGTTCGTATTATCCTTATTTTAGAGGTGAGGAAACAGAAAATTAAGTAACTTTCCCAAAGTCATATAGGGGTTACATGGAAGAGATATGAGTAAACTTAGGATTCTCTGATGCCAAAGTCCATGTTCTAAGCCTTCTTACTTTAGCCGCCCTTTTCCTCACACTAAACTACTGTGTGGCTCCCTGAGATGACATATGCACTGCTTGCCACAGTGTCTGACATGTAGTAAATCCTCCAGCAATAGGGCTCACTGTTTTCCTCACCATTATTATTATTGTTAACCTAGATTATAAGACCTGGGAAGTAAAAATGATAGAGTCTCATTTCCCCAGAGAATAAATTTATGTGACCATAGTAAGTCCTTGTCAATTCCATCTGCTGCAGAGCTGGTGGCTCACACAGAAGGTAAAGCCTCTGCCTCCTCCCCACGGTCCTCCCTCCACGCGTCACACTAAGAGGCCTGCCTGACATCTGCGAAGAGAGAAACTCATCCTCCTCTGAACCCAGTGCCATTTGAACCTCCACTAAGGGAGAGGGTAATTGATCATAGGTCATCCAGAATAATTTCTTTTTAGTATTATTCATCTTCTAAGTTGAGAGGCTCCATAGTCCTCCAACTGCATTAAAGTGCTGCTGAAATCCAGCCTTTGACTCCGGGCTTTCCCGGAGTCACAGTGGTAAAGACTCCACCTCCAGTGCGGGAGACAGGGGTTTGCTCCCTGGGTCAGGAGGATGGCTTGGGGCAGGAAATGGAGTCTCATTCCAGTGTTCTTGCTGGTGTAAACCATGGACAGAAGAACCCGGCGGGCTACAGCCCACGGGGTCGCAGGCAGACACAACCCGACAGCCATTTACCGCCTCGCGTTCCCTCGGCGTTCGGGGCCTAGAGCTGCACTTACCACCAGCGTGCCGACTTGCTTCTGTGAGAGAATTTCTTAGACTGTCTTTTGAGTGAAATGATGGAGAACATAGATGGGGAGACTGTTCTCCCCTTCTCAGTCCCTAGGACTTGCACCTCATTTTTATGGTGGCAATTCAGGAACAGGCTGTGTAAACCATTGACAAGGGGTATTCATGTGTTTTTATCTTGCTCAAATCAGCTAAATAAATAAAAATAGCAATATTAGCTTTCTGTTTAGGTAGCATATAAGGTACTAAAACTTTCCTGGGAATTTTATTGCCCTTAAAAAGCAGCCAAAATATGTTTATTTTGAACTATGAAGATGTGTAAAAAGTCTGGAGTCCTGAATTTTAAAGAGCTCTCTTGTTGACTTTTTTCTAATATATCAATACATTCTCTAATATATCAGTATATATAATACACCATTTTGCAAATAATTACTTGAGTAAGCACAGGAGTGAGGAATAAATACCTCTTTCCTGCAAGGCTGTCTTTTAGATTAGACAGAATAACTTAGAAACTTATACTTAGAATAACTTAGAAACTTATAGCCTTATTTTTTCTGTTCTCATGAAAATAAAGTTTCTCCAGAAATATTTTCAAAGACATTTTTAATCAAGAGAACTGTGAAATGAGGAAATCTATAGAAACCAACAGAAACTAATAAAAATGGCCAGTAGTTCAAACTCACATGCCCTTTCAAGGGTACAGAAACATTATGTAATAGATAATGTACAACAAAGTCATCAGAGTTAGGTCATGAGGAAGCCATAAGGTATCTTGAATACATTTGATCACAGAAAACATAGTCACTGTGACTTGTCAACCATGCTGATGAATATCTTATTCATCTTCATCATTTTTCAAATGAGAGAATTAAACCCCAGTAAGGTGAAGTTGCTTCTCCTAAATATACTAGCCAGATAGTAAATTATTTATTTCTAAAATCAAAATTTCTTAATACATTTCTCTCATTACCTAATTCCAAAATTATTTTCTCAACAACAAAAAAACTTGTTATTCTTCAGTAATGTTATAAGAAAACATTAAATATTCAGGTTTTTAAAAGAAGCACATGTCTTGCCTATATTAAATGCTTCATTTAATGATTCACAGAGAAATTTAATCTATCACAAAGCATTAGACAACCTAACAGCAATTTCTGAAGTGCGTGTACATTTCTTAACTTCTATTTAACTTTTGAAATACAATCTGTAGAAAACCATGGAAAATTAACTCTATCTCAGGCAATAATGTAAAAATAGAATAGAGTCTTATAAAGCTTGCTCTCTAAATTATATTATAATAGAACATAAGTCTGTAAAACTTAGTAGAGCCTAAGTATTTTATCATACCAGGGATAATTTCCAACTTCTGATAATATTATAGGTCACAAACTCCCCTTCCTCCCCTCAAATCCTTACTGTATAAAGTATATAAAAATTGCATTTATAACTAATATATATATATGTATATATATATATTTTTTTTTTTTTTCCCTAAATACACAACCACATTTGTGGAAATGTAAGGGAAATCTCTTAGCTTCCCAGGTGGCACTAGTGGTAAAGAACCCGCCTGCCAATGCAGGAGACCTAAGAGATGAGGATTCAATCCCTGGGCTGGGAAGACCCCGTGGAGGAGGGCAGGCAACTCAGTCCAGTATTCTTGCCTGGAGAATCCTGTGGACAGAGGAGTCTGGTGGGCTATGGCCCACAGAGCCGCACAGTCAGACACAATGGAAGGACTTAGCACGCATGCACACGTTTCTCTAGAAATCAAACACCAAAGAAGAAACAGAAAACCAGAACGACATGAATGTTCACATGAATTACAAGAAGCTGTTTTGGTAATAAGGAAGGACCTTGTATTTAAGTTGAGGGAAAGGGGAAATGGACAATAAGCAAGGAAGGAGGAATGAAGGGAAAAGAGAAAAAATTAAAAAGGAAGGAAGGAAGACATCAGACTATAATACATTAGCATATAGAAAATTCAGAGTGATGTGACGGAAAATGACTGGATTGCTACTTTAGACTGGGTAGTCAGAGTCTAAACATGTTGACATTTGCTGAGAAATTCATAACATAAAAAGAGATAGGTACCAAAAAAACAGAAAAAAGAGAATTTTAGGCAGAGAAAATAATAATATCATTATCTGTAATTAAATTGTTAAAGAGATCATAGAAGATTAACTAAAGAAAAAATTTCAAAACAATTTAGAGTTTAAAACTATGTTTCAAAAATCAGAATGTGTAGTATAATGCATTTCTGTTGAAAAAGACATACGGAATTAAATATATATATATATATATGAGAATAGACACACTGCTTTAGGTGGGATTTGTTGTTGTTTAGTTGCTAAGTCATTTCTGACTCTTTTGGGCCTCATGGACTGTGGCCTGCCAGGCTCCTCTGTCCGTGGGATTTCTGAAGCAAGAATACTAGAGTGGGTGCCATTTCCATCTCCAGGGGATCTTCCCAACTTAGGGAGAGAGCCTGCATTTCCTCTCTTGGCAGGTGAGTTCTCTACAGCTGAGCCACCAAGAAAGCCCTTAAGTGGGATTATATCAAGCCCAAAGCCTGCTATACAGGTAAAAAAAATATTAGATTAACAAAATGAAAAGGAAACCTACTGAAAAGGAGAAAACATTTGCAAACCTTTTGTTATATAACGGGTTATTATCTAAACTGTATAAAAAGCTCACTAACTCAATGACAAAAAAAAGTCTAATTCAAAAATGGGAAAAGGAACTGAATAGACTTTTTTCCAAAGAAGGCATCCAAATGGCTAAGAGCTACATGAAAAGGTCTCAACATCACTTATCATCAGGAAAATGCAAGTCAAAACTGCAAAGAGATATCACCTCACACTTGATAGAATGTCTATGATCCAGAAGACTAGTGATAACACATATTGGTGAGGAAGTGGAGAGAAAGGAACGCTTGTGTAGTGTTGGTGGGAATGTAAATTGTTTCAGTCACTATGAAAAATAATGTGGAGGTTCTTCAAAAAATTAAAAATATAATTATATTTGAACTAATTATTTTTGAACTGTGGTGTTGGAGAAGACTCTTGAGAGTCCTTTGGACTACAAGGAGATCCAACCAGTCCATCTTAAAGGCGATCAGTCCTGGGTGTTCATTGGAAGGACTGATGTTGAAGCTGAAACTCCAATACTTTGGCCACCTGATGCAAAGAGCTGACTCATTGGAAAAGACCCTGATGCTGGGAAAGGTGGAGGGCAGGAGGAGAAGGGGATGACAGAGGATGAGATGGTTGGATGGCATCACCAATTCAATGCACATGAGTTTGGGTAAGCTCTGGGAGATGGTGATGGACAAGGAGGCCTGGTGTGCTGCAGCTCATGGGGTCAAAAAGAGGTGGACACGACTTAGTGATTGAACAACAAAACCAAAAGAAATGAAAGGAGGATATCATAAAGATATTTGCACCCCCTTGTATAAGCAAATAGTCAAGATATGGAAACAACCTAAGTCTCCATCAGAGAAGGATCCTGTCATTGGCAACAATATGAATGGAGCTTGAGGGCATTGTGCTAAGTGAGTTAAGTTGGAGAAAGACAAATACCATATGATGTCATTTACATGTGGCTTCTAAAATAGCCAAACAGAAAGTAGAATGATACTTACTCAGGGATGGGAGAATTGGAAAGATATTTTTCAGGGTACAAACTTGCAACTAATAAGTAAGTTCTGGATATGTAATGCACAGCATGGCATCACAGTCAACAGTACTGTATTATAAACTTCAAATTTGCCAAGAGACTAGATCTTACTTGTTCTCACTACAAAAGAGAAATGATAATTATGTGACAGAGGTGTTCAGTAATGTAACATGGTAATCATATCATAATATATAAATGTATCAAATTAACACATTGTATATCTTAAACTTACACAGTTCTATATTTTCAGAATCAATTATATCTTAATAAAAAACTGGGTATATCTGGGATGAAATTATGGATAATGATTATATTACTTTTGTTTAACTGTATTTGTTAAGTTTTTACAATGAATCTGTATTATTTTGAAATAAGGAAAAAGTTAATATTAAGCAATTAACATCTTTTTATCTGATATTATTGAAAGACCCACTGTGATCAATGCAATCCATTACGTTTATCCATTCACCTGTTTGAAGCACTATAGCCTTCATTTCAAAATGTCAAACTGTTCTCTGATAATAGTTTTGAGGTAAAATGGACTAAATTAAGCTCATAGGAAGAAGGAAATAGATATGCTCTAATCTGTTATTTTTATTAGTTATCCACTTTCTGTTCCTGATTCCCATACTAAGCTTTCCAGAACTTGATCTCAAGTTCTGTATAATTAGCACCAGTGACTCAGAACAAGATGAGGTGGGAGTTTCACCACCAGCTGTTTTAAGGCCATGTCCCCAAGGCTCACAAATGATGATCATTAAGGATTTGCCTCAGATGTCCTAATAGATGCCTTTTATTTTCAGAATCAAAGCAAATCTACAGTTACTGGGGGAAGCATGAGCTCAGGTTGATGGACACTAGAAAACCTGGTAAAGACATACAGTCTTTATTCCCCTCAGGGAGAATACAGCTGGTGTGCAATCTTTCTCTCTCTCTAGTCTAAAATAACACCTTGGCCCAGTCTGTTACCTAATCCTGCCTCTCTCATATTCCCATAATGTACTCAGGAGTTATGTTTACAGAGTACTGACAAAATTGCAGAGTGACATATACAGCAACATAGAGAACGTTATTTTCCTAGATAAAGGAGATTATTTGCTACTGGAAAGATTACTCACTCAGAACCATAGTTCATTGCTGCTTTCATGAGCTTCACCTAAGCTTAGAAAATGAGCAAGTCAGGGAAATAGTAAATCTAACAGCTGACAGAATCTCTACAAAAATGGCATCGTTCTTTTCATCATTGACAAATGGTTTGTTTTTACCCCTTGAGTCTTTCCTACACGATTCTGTACTGATTCTGTTCTCAGGAATATTAAAGCATGCCTATTGCCTTACTAGAGGTTCCAAATGAATATTCTTGCTTCCTTGGGGTGATAAAAACAAGTTAGACCCTCACAAATGCCACTTCCTTATCCGGGCTACACAGATTTTCTTTCCCAACCACTTTTGCAGTTAGGTTAGGGTCAAGATGCCAATAAATCATGAGCATACATCAGATGCATCTTTTCCAATTTCCAAGGGCAAGCCAGCTTCCTCTCTCTTCTCAGGAAATGCAGACTGAACAGGTCCAGCCTCACTATGGCAGGAGCTTACATCTCAGAGTCTCTTCTTGGAAAAAATCTGCTCTGATACACTTCAGATTTAAAGACACTGAAAGAAATAAACTCTTATGATTAATGTGTAGGCTACTAGCTTTAGGAGGTAGGCTGGACACAGCAGCCTTCATTTATTATGCTAATACACTCTCTGAGTTTTCTCATATAATCTAGAGGCAAAAATATATACACTCTAGGGTTATTGCTGCCAGGCCCTAGAAGTTATGGAAACTCATCCATTCCTGTATAAGACAGATGAGCATTGTTTTTAATCAGGGATACATAAAAATATACCTTCAAAATTAACTGTTTAGACAACATTGTTGGAAAAATATAGGTAAAAACCAAAATCCTCTTCTAACTCAGAAAGTCTCTTTACAAACATGGTAGAGAAAGAAAACAAGTTTGTTATTAAATAAGCTCTAAACCAGAGTATAATACTCATCTCATATAATTCTCTAAGAGATCGCCAGGAAAGAAGGAGGTATCACCCATTTATATAGCTGAGCAGATATAACTTTTTACATACATGTTAAGATAAGAAACTAGTCTGCAGGAGGACTTTGGTAGCACCATCTGCCACACATAGGTATCCTAATTTACCTGGTAGTTGGGATGAATATCTCTATTAGCTAATTGTGTTTATAAAAAAAAAAAAAAAAGAAAGAAAGAAATTCTCCTATCTTTATACCAGGAGGTGATTTTGCACTTTTGAACAAGGAGTCCCGTGGAAGTTGTGTTTAACCCTCCCCATGAGACTGAAAGAATCTGTCTCCCTGGATGTTTACATTTCAAAGAGATGGTTCCAGCCCTGGAGAAAGACCAGTTCCTGGGCTGTAAGACTCGTAAAAGTCTTATTTAGCTATATAAAACTTTACAAATATTCCTAAGAAAGGAAGCAAAAACTTACCAGTTATTTAAAGTAAATGCTTTAAGAAAAGACAGTTGAAGGCAATCTCTTCCCTTTTTTGCACAGGGGAGAATTAAGGCTTGTATTTTTCATTTGCATTTGTCTTTCACTATTCCCAGTGAACTGATTCATTTGTTCTGAGTTGGAAGCCAGAACTCCACATCCTGCTGGAAGTAGCATCTGAGATCAGATGTAAAAATAATAGGTCCATCACTGTACACAACAATTCCCCAGAAATAGATGTGACAGGCACATAAAAGCCCCTCCTTGACTAAAATGGCACATGTTCTGCGGTAGGAATGGGGGGAATGGAGTCACAGAGCAGTCTGATGGAACAGAATGTAAACTCATAATCTAATATCGTTGAACCAAACCATTTGAGAACTGCTGGTATCCGGATACCAGAGTTGAAGAGAGAATCTCACGTCCACCAGTCAAGACTTATTTGACTTTGAGAAACAGAAATACAACACTAATCATGTGTTGAATCCAGGAAGGGTTGAACAAATAAGACATAGTAAGGTCTGGGGTGCAGCTCTCTGGACTCATGATCTCGCTGTTTTGTCTCTTTTATTGTAGACTGATATTTCCATATCAGTGAAGAGTGGGGAAGAGGCATAACTCTCAAGCACACATAAGACAAATCAAGGCCAAGATGAGTGTCTAACTGATTTGCCAGGTAAAGATTCAAGGAGCCAGTTTTTGATTCAGTTTGCTACTTACATGGACAGTGAAAAGGAGAATAAGCCAAACATTCCAGCTCCCCAGGATTTTTGTACCATATTGCAAAACACAGCAAAGCACAGAACCCTGGAATGAAAGGGGCCAGATGACTGCAGTGTACCTTTTGGGAGACCCCTTGTTAAAGAGCCAATTCTAAATTACTGATACTATTAAGTATTCCTACTTCCTGCAGCTCTGTTCCAGGGGTGCCACACCCCATCAGAAACACGGAGAAGATGAGAAACTGTCTCGTAACAACCTCCCAGGAGGAAGATAGAGCCAGAGGGAGATGGCCACGGATCAGCTCCATTCAGGCCGCCCATGCTCTCTTAACCTGGGAGAATCACAAGGAATCCATCAAGCTCGGATTAGCTGAGGGTCAAGCATTCGTTTGAATACAAGGTCGTACAAACATGTGAAGGTCATCAGGGCACCATTGTGGAGCCATTGCCCAGCAGTAACCACTCACAAGTCCTGTTTTTATAAAAATCTTACATTCTCACTCATTGCAGGGAAACTGATTTACAGACACACTTTCTAAGTTCATGTTTTAAAGAAAAATCCTAGAAAATGCACTCATTGACGCAATGTAAATTAAGCGCTCACATTTAGATTAATCAAGAGTCACCATGGATATATGTTCCTATTATTTAAAGGGAGCTGGGGGAACATATATGCATATTATATATATATACACAAACACATAATGTGTGCATACGTGCTTCATTCATGTCCAAATTTTTGCAACCCTGTGGGCCATAACCAGGCTCCTCTGTTCATGGGATTCTCCAAGCAAGAATACTAGAGTGGGGTGCCATGCCCTCCTCCAGGAGATCTTCCCAACCCAGGAATCAAACCCAGGTCTCTTATGCCTCCTGCACTGCCCGGCGGATTCTTTACCCCTAGCGCCACCAGTGTTCACTGAGAGGATCTTTGTCATCAACACGTAGAGGAGTCTGAGAAAGATTCTCAGAAAGACAGTAATTCAAAATTATAATGTTAAGTTCATTAAAATTATGAAGGAGACTTTTCTCGTTGTCTCGTAGTTTTACTAAGGCCCGCAAATTGAGAACCACTGATAATCAATAATTCCTTCATCATCTTCTCAGAGGTACTAGACAAATCTCCACAGAACCTGAAAATAGGTAGCCAAATCTAATCTTGTGATTCCAGCCAATTCTACCTTCAATCTATGCAAGAGTTCCTAAAACATTTGCTGAACAGAAATAGACTCAGAAGATCCTTTGAAGGAACTTATTAGTTTTAATAACAGCTATGGGATTTCTCTCTCTTCAAATACTACTTCCTAGCTCTGCAGCCAAATCAGTAGATACCCATAAGAACTATCAAAGAGGTAAAGTTTGACAATCAGCAGGAGACACTGCGATGTCACTTTCCAACTGGAAAATTACTGAGTTTTTGAACCTCATACACTCTCCAGTACTGGGACAGAGTATGACAGAATTCTTCCAAGAGTCTAAATTGAGTCTTTGAAGTTTGGACACCAGAGATTGGAACTTGGCTTTCATCCAGAGAAGTCTGGGGTGGGAGACTGGATGAACAGGACTGCAGTGGGAGCAGCCTGCCTTTCCCTGCTGGCTGGGCAACAGTGACTGTCTAACCAACCTAGTGCAACTGGGGGGGAAAAAAAAACCCACTGGAGCGGGCTACCTGTTATGTGGAAGAGGTACACCCTTGGAAGGCAGGAGCCGGGATGGGTAAGAGGTGGAAAAGAGAGTATGTCATTCAAAGAACCAGTTGAGCAGTGTTCCATGAGACATCTCTGAAGAGACCAGAGACACCCCAGGAGAAAACAAGATTGATGTTCCAAGAACAGAAGGTATTAATTGGTAGCACCAATGGTCCAATAACATGAAAATCTTTTTCATCATAACCTATGGTATGAAATATGCTTTACATGGCAATTCCATACAGACATGCATGCACACATACACACAGAGTCCTGTGTACCCTAACAGAAAGAGAGAGAGAGGAAGGGAATTAAAATTTCACAAAGTAAAGCTTATTCTTCTTGCATAAGATGCAATCTGAAATCTTCTAATTTAGTCTGTGCTCTACAAAGTTGTTATACGTCCATAATTAATCAAATTCAGTATACAAAGTACAGCCTTCTAGACGCCAGAGGAGAAAAACAGGTGGAAAAGAGGTGTATCAAGAAGAACAGTAAAGCAGACCTCCCTACCTGTTGTTAATCTGCAGAGCCTGAATTTAGGCTTTGAATTGGACAAAAAAGTGAAGTTTATGGTTTTATATTTGATTGCAATTTTCTACGTCTGTTTTAACATCCTGGCATGCTTGGGAAAGCTATGCTATCTGCTTGACAGGGATGAGCGAGGGAGACTGACCTAACCTATTCGAAGAGTTGAGTCAACACATACAGTGAACTTAGTTTCATAAAATAGTTGCTCTGTTTTAGTCTGGATGCTTGCATTCCCCCCAAATTCATGTATTGAAACCCTACACCCCAACGTAATAGTATGTGGAGATGAAGGCCTTCGAGAGCTGATTAGAGCTAGATAAGATCATGAGGGTAGAGCTCTCAGGATAGGATAAATAGCCATGTAAGAAGAGAAAGTGCCTCTCTCTCTCTGTCCCTCCCATCGTGTGTGTGTGTATGTGTGTGTGTGTGTGTGTGTGTGTGTGTGTGCGCGCATGTGTTTATACATGTGCTGGAAAAAAAAAAAAAAGGCCCTGTAAGAACATAAATGAAAGGGCAACTGTCTGTAAACCAGGAAATAAATTTCACTAAATACTAAATCTTCTGGCACCTTGATCATGAACCTCTCAGCCTCCAGAACTATAAGAAACAGCATCTCTTATGCATACATAAGCCATCCAGTTTATGGCATTCTCTTACAGCAGCGGGAACTGGACACCCATTATAAACACCTTAAATATTGACCAGGTATTTTCAAAGCTATTATCTCATTTAACCTTTATAATACATAGTCATAAGGTCATTATTAAGAAGAGTTGGATGTTTTCAGCCTGAGTGTTTCAATAATCTGATCTTCCAACCCTTGAAGGATATTACTCAGTGTCGGCTGCTGGAGGTATTTGTTGTAAGAACTCAGGAGGAAGCGGGGGGTGGGGGGCAAAATAAATTGCTTAAATGTAAGGGCTCAAAGATGATCTTTTTATGCAGGTGGGCAAGGAAGTATCAATGAGGAAACAGCTTGAGAAGAGCATCTGTATGTGAAGGCAAGGGACTGGAGGGGAAAATGATAAGAGTATTGCTGGATGATACGTTTTCTCTCATGGAATTAGAGAAACAAGTAACAGAATTGAGTGACGTTGATGCTGATTTTAGTCACAGGAAACAGCTTCACCAGCTAAAATGAGGTAGAGCTAGGAGATGAGTTCAAGGTAACTCTCAGGCTCATGGGACACCATTTATTTTAATCTTCAGATACTACTGAGTATATTCTTCAGAGTTCTGTGTCTAGAATTTCCATACCAAAGACTAAGGCAGCATCGTCAGATTAAGTAAAAAAGAACATTTGGAATAGATAAAGGATTAGCTGAGGAGGAGTGCTCTGGATGGGAATAAATAGTGAGATACATTTTATAGTAATTCCCTCCACCTATGATGGTAACAACAAGGTAAACTTACAGGAAAAACTGTTTACTGCCTCTCTCAAATCAAAATCAGAGTGATACAAACAAATATGAATACAGAACACTAACAATATATAAACTGAAATAAGCATTCTAATTTTTGGAAAGAATAGAGATCTGTATTATATTTCTGTGAAACTTATATACTTTTCCCATTACCTAAAACTGTATTATACAAATTTATTTAATTGAAGAATTCTGGAGAGGTTTTTTGTTTTTGTTTTTTTGGTAACATATACTCTACTGTGAAATTACCAGTAAGTTTGATAGCATAAACTGTAGTAACAGGCAAACTGTCCTTAATAAAAATGTCACAGTATTGTACTGTTTTTCAGATTTACTTAAGAAATTATTAGTGGCCTGGAGCTTTACAGTTCTTTCTTAAGAGTATTATTTCATCTTCAGGTAATTTCTTTTTAATTATCCATGTTACTATGACTAACAAATAGAGCTCTTACCAACACTGATATTTAATACATTTTGTAATTGGCTTCCTCTTTTCTCAGAAAAAAACAACTCAGAGCACTTCCCTGTGTGTAGCTTTATGCCACCACAACAGAACTTTGCAATGAGAAACAGAAAGCAATCTCTACAGAATATCTCTGGAATATTCTATGAATCCTAACGGAAAGGGAAAGACTATGTTTGAACAACATAAAAACTGGTTCTGTGAGTCAAAACTCATACAACCACAGTGATGGCCAGAAGAGTTCTTATACCTCTTTTTTGGTAAAATAAAATCATATTTTATGATTAGTATGATTCCTTCAAAACTGCCATTTCACAAGCTTCTATAATTTTATCGATGGTTAAGTTTAACTCAATCACAAGACTAGAACTTTCACCTCTGTCAAAATACAGGTTGAGTCAATGCTGACAGCATGTAATAGTGATCACAAAAATTCAAGATGTTAATTACCCTGGTAAAATTCCAACAAAAACGCTGTGATTTTGAGGGTCTGGGCAGATAAAGAGAAGTCTTTCACGAGCTTTGTTATTCCTGAAAAGAGATCATCCTTTACTTGCCAGGTTTTATGTAATAGGGCTCCTCCCCACCCCTCGACTACAAACAGAATGTACACTGTTGTTAATTTCAAAACTGTTCGTAATAACCTAAACTAAGGCAACCACATTTTCCCTATGATAATAACTAGCCTTTAGATATTTCATATCAAAAGATAGATAGATAGATCAATGGATAAAGATGTGGCGTATATATACAGTAGAATATTTCCCAGCCATAAAAAATAGTGACATTTTGCTATCTGTGACAACATGGATGGAGCTGGAGGACATTATACTTCGTGAAAAAAGACAACCAGAGATTGATAAGTGCTGCACGTTTTCTTTCTTTCTTTTTTTTAAATTTTTTTTTCATTTATTTTTATTAGTTGGAGGCTAATTACTTTACAATATTGTAGTGGTTTTTGCCATACATTGACATGAATCAGCCATGGAGTTACATGTATTCCCCATCCCCATCCCCTCTCCCACCTCCCTCTCCACCCTATCCCTCTGGGTCTTCCCAGTGCATCAGCCCCGAGCACTTGTCTCATGCATCCAACCTGGGCTGGTGATCTGTTTCACCCTTGATAATATACATGTTTTGATGCTGTTCTCTCGAAACATCCCACCCTTGCCTTCTCCCACAGGGTCCAAATGTCTGCTCTGTACATCTGTGTCTCTTTTTCTGTTTTACATATAGGATTATCATTACCATCTTTCTAAATTTCATATATATGTGTTAGCATGCTGTAATGTTCTTTATCTTTCTGGCTTACTTCACTCTGTATAATGGGCTCCAGTTTCATCCATCTCATTAGAACTGATTCAAATGAATTCTTTTTAATGGCTGAGTAATATTCCATGGTGTATATGTACCATAGCTTCCTTATCCATTCGTCTGCTGATGGGCATCTAGGTTGCTTCCATGTCCTGGATATTATAAACAGTGCTGCGATGAACATTGGGGTGCACGTTTTCATTTACTAGTGGACTTTAAGAAGCAAAGCAAACAGATATAGTAAAACAAACACAGATACAGAGAATCAACTAGTGCTTGCAGAGGGGAGAGGAGTCAGGGAGAGGGGCAAAAGAAGAGGATTAAGATGTAGGACTATCAATTATAAAGTAGTCGAGTCACCGAGATGTAAGGTACAGCACAGAGAATATATACAGCCAATAATATAACTTTGGTGTGATATAAAAACAGCAGGTCATTGTGCTGCACACCAGCTATGCTTCAATTAAAAAAAAGATGAACAGAAAAGTGCATTATTTTTTTAATAAACCCCGAGGGCTTAGTTTCAATTATTTTATATGTTATTTTCTCAATTTTTGAATAATTTCATTAGGTTTTATGAAAGTAATTATTTCTTGAATGTCTGGAGATTTTATCAGCATTGTGTTTATTAGTATTCACTGTTTTTCATCATTATCTTTTGTAGGGATGCCTGAGAAATACACGGTATGAAGAATAAATTTATGTCTTTTGTCAAATAGTAACAAAAATAAGCCAAATTGTTAAATTCTCGATATAGAAATAAATTTAGAGATTATTTGGTCCAATTACCTAATTTGACAAATGAAGAAGCTGAGTTCAAAGAATATAAATAAGTTTTCTCACCTCACTCATCCAAGATGTTTAGCAAACTACATATTGAGTTTGGTGGCCTGTCACTACTCCACATTGTCTTTCTTTAGGGAGACATTATTTTTCGAAACATTTTTTTTTCTCTTTAGTCATTTAAGCAATCATATGAATAGAGAAGTCTTGGTTAAATTATAGCAGATGGCTACCTTTTTCAACTTGATTGCAAGTTAAATAGCTATCCATTTCAAGACCCAATACTATTTTATTAAAAGTTGCTCATACCTGACCTTCTAAAATTACAAAAAACTTTTGTTGTTCCAAATAAAAATTAAAATTTCATGAAAGTATTTTTTATAAGTAGCTTATTACCCATAAAGGTATAGCCTTTAAGACATCTTTTAGTATAAAATATGTATAGCTGCCTTATAGATTATTAATAGGCTCCCAGAATGTTTAGCACACTAGATGTGTTAAAAAGAAAAAGAACAAATTAGAAATCCAATCCTGAGTTTTTCTTCAAACCTATTATTTTCATTGTGGGAGAATTTTTAAATCATTCATTTATAATGACAATTTGCATATATGTCCATATTTTCCATTATTAATCTCAAGTTAGATCAGCTAAAATAATTTCACACCAGAGAGAAAAAATACATACCTTTGTGATCAATAAAACGATCTTAGCTCAGTGATTCAGGTCAATGATGGTAAATGTGTCATGATTAGTAGACTATGGTGGTGGTGGTCATTTAGTCCCTAAGTCATGTCTGACTCTCTGCGACCCCACAGATTGTATCCCGCCAGGCTCCTCTTTCCTTGGGATTTTTCAGGTAAGAATACTGCAGTGGATTGCCATTTCCTTCTCCAGGGGATCTCCCAGACCCAGGAATTGAACCCAGGTCTTCTGCATTGCAGGCAGATTCTTTACCAACTGAGCTACAGTGTAATGCAAATACAATAATCCGTTTCTGTACATTAATTCATATTTATTACAGAACATTTTTTACATCAATAAAAGAAGAACGTGAACTGTGGCATCCATGGCCTAGATAAAAAGATCAAGATGTTAGACTTGTTCCTTGGTGACTGGACAAAATATTAATGGAAGTATGAAAAAAATTTTCTGTAAATATTAGAGCAAATATAGATATCTAAAAACATCTAGTCAGAACTTGTTTAAAAACCTTCAAGATGAATCACAGAGAGAAGTTTCTGTATGATCGATTTCTTTCCTGCAATAACCCACTCATCCTACAAATATTTACTGAACACATGATTTTTGCCCGTCACTCTTCCCAATGCTGAGTATACAGCAATGAACAGTGTCCCCTGTCCTCATTGAGCTTATATCCTGCTTGAAGGAGACAGATAGGATGTTGCGAGTCAGATGGTGATGAGTACTGAGAAAAAAATAAAACAGGAAAATGAGGCTGAAGCTGGGCGAGGGTGGTGTTTTAAATGTGGACGTCCAGTGAAAGACTCTCATTAAATGACATTTTGAAGGAATGACCCATTACAGACATCAGGAGAAAAGCATTCTAAGTAAAGGGAATAGAAAGTGCAAAGGCCTTGAAAGGAAATAAGCTTGACCCTATTGGCACAACATGAGGCAGGGTGAGTGAAGGAGAGAAGGGCGTAGATAAAGTCAAGGAGGTAACTAGGCCTGATGACGTTACTCTGAGTTGGGAAGCACTAGGAGTGGGGGATTAAGTTCAAAAGTGATGTAAATCTGACTTATTTTAAGAGATGAACCAGGTTGCTGTGTGGAGAATAGGAGAGGACAAGAATAAGGCAGTGAACAGTTAGGAAGCTGATGCAATAAGCCAGGCAAGAGATGATGCTGCTAGGCACAGGGGTAGCAATGGTGGTGTGAGAAGGTGGTGGTGGAGGTCTGATGTATTTGGAAAGTAAATAAGTTCTGCTATTGGTAGCAATTTGCTATTTGAAAGGTTGAATGACAGCATTCATGTCTAATCTCCATAACCTGTGAATACATTGTTACATGACCAAGAGGAACTAAGTTTGCAGATGGAATTAAGGTTGCTAACAACTGACCTTAAAATAAGGAAATGATCCTGGACTATGCATATGGGCCCAATATAATCATAAATGCCCTTAAAAGTGAAGGCAGGGGACAGAAAAGTGAGTTAGAGGGAGATGTGATACTGAAGAAAGAGACAGAGAGATTGCAACATTGCTGGCTTTAAAGAGAGAGGGAGAGGGAGAGGGGACTTCCCTGGTGGTCCAGTAGCTAAGAAGCCACCTTCCAATGCAGGGAGGAGGATTTGATTTCTGGTTCGGAAACTAAGATCCCACACGCCAAGGGGCAACTAAGCCTGTGGGGCAACTAAGCCTGTGAGCCACAGCTAGGGAGCCTGTGTGCCTCAGCGAAGGTCAGCACAGCCATGGAAAGAGGAAGGGGCCACACGCCAAGGTAAGGGGCAGTCTCAGGAAGCTGGAAAGAACAAGGAAACATGTTTTCCTCTAGAGCCTCCAGAAAGGAATGCAGTCTTGTCTAGTCTTAACAAATCCTCAGCCAGTGAGACCTGTGTCAGACTTTAAACCTACAGAACTGTAAGATAACAAATTTGTGTTGCTTAGCAAGTTTGTAGTGATATATGGCAATAGCAATGAAAAGTAATACAGATTAATATGGGGTATCAGAGAGAGAGAAAAGTCGGGGGCACTAGAGGTTTAATGTCATTTGAATTGTATAATTTGGGCTAATAAAGTGTTGATTCATTATTTGCATAGCTAAATATGTTTTTTATAGCTTTTTGAAAATCTCAGTAAGTACATTTAAGAATGAAAGCTTCTAATGCAAATCTTGGCGCCTATCTGTGACCTGATCATCTCCATTCCATTTTTCATTTTCAGAACATAAAGACAAACTTTTATTGAATTTGATCCTTTAACACAAAGCACTGAAGTGTGATTGGAAGGCACTGAAGATATTTTTTAAATTAGCATAGTAGTACTAAAAACAAGCATTGTCCTTCTAGATTGTCAGCTTACAAAGCTAAACCCTAATAGCAATTTGGTGCCATGTCAAAAAAGGTTTGAATCTCTTCCTTTAGCATTGCCTCCAGAGTCTGTTTACAAATCCTGCAAGCAAAGCGTATTATGAATTTATAAAGCCACCTATTATTTTTTTGAAAATAAGTTAGCTAAATGTATCACTCAGTTAACTTTTATTTTTTATTTATATCCTCTTAATCAGAGAGAAGCCAGCTGATGCAGAATCACTCACCTTCTTCATTCATTCAACAAGCTCCTATATTTTTATATTTGGTTCTCTAGATCTGTAAGAAAAGCACTTTTGTCTCAGCAGCCATAACACAAGCTGTTTTATTCCCTTAGCAATAAGTTCCAAGCTAACCAATCAACTCAGGAAGCCAGGTATTAACTCAATTTGGGGGACCCAAAAAGACAAAGATGTGATAGTTGTCACTCCTAGAGATCTGGACATATGTCAGAGAAATTGTCAATACTTGAGAGATGAGGCAGGATCAAGTCCCAGGAAAAACCAATAAGAACAAGATCAAAAACAGGGTATAAGGCTTAAGTGAGAAGCTTGTTTATGTTGATGCTTTGATCCTAGAGGCAGGAATTGGTGGAACAGAATCAATCTGTTCAGGGTAAGGAAAGTGTCAGTCCTCTGGACTAGTAACTGGAACCTTAGTGGTGCTACATTTAGTAACCACTGCGCATCGGGCATAACTTTGACACACTCGGTCCATTTTTCTGTTGTGTTGGCAACTAAAGAACATGGGGCAATGAGCTACACAGAAGACAGCTGGCCCTAGAATCTCAAATTCAGGACAGTGACTTAATGCAAAGCCAACCCGATTAGGTGGAGGGGCAGGGGAATGACGGAAAAGCCGATCACATTCCTTGCTGCTTCAGTGGTTGACTCAGAACCTATGTCTCTCTACATGAAGCTGTGTCCCTGAGAAGGAAATGGCAACCCACTCCAGTATTCTTGCCTGGAGAATCCCATGGATGGAGGAGCCTGGTGAGCTACATTTCCACAGGGTCGCAGAGTCGGACACGACTGAGCGACTTCACTTCACTTCACTTTCAAAGAGAAGGCCTCTCTCCCCTGGCATATGAGAACCACAATTACCCAAGGTTCCTCAGTCTACCCCATTCTTCTCCCCTGCCTCTCAGTCAATCTGTGTAATTGTGTTTACAGAATGTCTCCCTGGCTCCCAAGTCACCTGAATGCATGAAAGGCTTTCCTCTCTTTCCTTGAGATGCATCTCACAACCCAGGCAGATTGTTCCCTTTGCTTTACTCCCTTCCCCCGTGTCAGCTTATATCTCTAGTTCTTATACCTCCTAGTTCTCCTAGGAAGCTTCATAAGCATCCAGGAGAGAAGCCACATCAGCATCCTGGGTCATTCGCCTTCTTCTTTCCATCTCAGGACAAAGGTGTGTTCCCTGTGTATACCCACTGTCTCTTTCAGCAGCTTACTCCAAGGGTCCTATAGTCTTCAAGGGGATCTTTTATTAAGATGGCTTTCTTTCATGTGCTAAGTATGCCCTTCACTCCAGCCCATCTTTCAATTTCCAATAATTTTCATTTTACTTTATATTTTTTTGACCCTGCTGCACAGGATGTGGGATCTTAGTTCCCCAACCAGGGACCGAACCCATGTCTCCCAAAATGGAGGGACAGAATCTTAACCACTGGACTGTCAGACAATTTTTATACATCAATGAAAATGAAAAGTCAAGGTTGTCTTTATGGGTGCACTCTCTTTCTCAACATCCCCTGTCTTGTTTCAACCCTTCTCTTTTCTATTTTACTAATTTTAGGAACTCCTTTATGTTCTCTGAATTCACCCTCAAATTCCACTTGGAACCACAAAGTGCTAAGGCCCATGTGGATGGTGAAATTGCTCTGTTTGTACTAATTGTTAGCCAGTTGTGTTAACTGGGAGCTATACAATTGGCATAGTATCTGGTGAGATCCATGGTTGTCTTTAGAGGAACTTCCCTGACGGGTGGATGACCTGCTCACTCCTTTCCCAGAGACTCTGGTCTCTGTTTTTAGACTCAGAGAGCATAACCCTGTGGACATCAGGGTCAACTCTCTTCTTCTGAGCTGTACCTTCAGTTGCAAGACAACCCCACTCTTACAGGTTTGTTTCCTTAAGAGAACTGCCTCCCCATTTCTTGTCTCTAATTTAATTTAACTAGCAGTGAGAGGTTGAAGAACCTTAGGAGCTTTTATAGAGCCAGCAATTCTCTACCTCGTAAATACACATTGCAGTAACTTGCAATAACTGGACGTAATCATTCACACTGCTCTCCATGGACCCTCTATGCAAATGTCCCTCAAGTCTTGACATATATGTTCAGATACTTTCAATGATGTGTCTTCACAAACTTGACATAAAAGTCTTAGCATCTACCTGCATTCTTGAGTAACTTTTTGACTGATGTCAGGCATTCTGCCATAGAAAAGGAGGCATTTGTGGTTTACCTGTACTCTTGAAAGCGTATATATTTCTGAGTGTCAGACTCTACACACTTATTATTAATCTCTGTTGCATCTGTACCTCGGAGGTTTCACATTCCACTAACATTTCAATGGTGTATTCCAACCACAATTCAAAATCTTCCTCTAAAGTCCCTAGCCTTGGACTCCTTCCCATCACCTCTCCACCCCAACCCAAGTCTCTGGACCCTGGCTGGTATAAGCTCTCAGTCAAGAGCGGGGACAAAGGCCCTGATATAGTTTTCAACAGTAATCCAGTCTCAGACAACAAAGCTGATTGGCTCTCTTAATTAGTCCAAGCTCATTTGCAGTACACCCATTTCTTCTTCCTTGACTCACTCCAGTTTTCTAGAAAAGGAGGCCAAGGTTGGTTTAAACACACATGTACAGCTGGATCCTTCATGAAGAGATTCTTTGATCTATTCTAATAAGCTCACAAAGCACTGGGCTTGTGAGACTCTCCAGGTGAAATATTCACTATCCAATCATACATTGTTCCAAAGACTTTTCCACAACATCCCTCTGACTTTCAGTCTCTTTACCAAAGACCAGCACCGCTCCTAGAGAATCAATCTTCTACCACCCGCACCATTAGCCATGGGGAGCAGGCACTACAGGCTCTATTAGGAGTGACGTTCTATCTAATCTGATAGGCTTTGAGATGCCCTCTGTAGATAAAGTATCTCAGAAAATTCTCTAAGGCCCAGGTGTCAGATATACACCTTAACAGTACAGTTTATCTATTTCTTTTCTAAACTACCCTGATTTAAAACACAGCATTTTTCTAGTTTCCAGAGAATATCACATCATGCTTATTGAGATCTTTTTTTTAAAAAAGCCCTGCTCAAGCTTTCTGGATATGTATCATTGATCTTAATTTTATTCCTTAACTCAATTCACTAAGGCTCTACCTTAACCTTAATCTGACCCACATGCAGATGCTGAGCAGGTAGTTTGCTCTATGTGCCTAAAATGTGGGGAGTTCATTTGAACCTGAGATGTACATTTGGAGTTCTGAGAGTTTATAAAGCATTCCAAATTTTAGAAGTTAGGGAGGTATGGAAGAACCAACAAGAGCAACGAGGAAGAAACAGTCAGTAAGAAGAAGCCAGGAGCATGTTAAAGCCAAGGAAAGAACAAAGGATACTGTGCTAAATGATGCCAATAGTCGAAAAGGTGAACAATGAGAATGAACTCTAGTGTTGGAAGGTAGGATATACTTTGAAGTGTTTTTCTGCAAAGATGTAGAGATAGATGGGATAAGAGCCAGTAGAGTGAGTAGGGTCAATATAAGATTTTTTTTAAGTTGAGGGAAAATGGCATAGTTCGTATGCTTATTGGGAGAAAATAAGAAGATACGGGAGGCAAGATGTTCTAAGGTATTGATGTTCAGAAGGCAAGAGGGCATGGGTAAGTGCATCAGTGAAAAAGCTGACATTTTCAATGAGTGGAGAACATTCATTCACAGTAATAAAATAAGGAGGCCCAGTATATGCACCCAGATGCCCATATGAGCAAACTTGGTGTTGGGTTCAATCACACTCTTTTCTGATAACTTCTTTATTCTCAGTAAAATAGGAAGCAAGATCATGAGCTGAGAGTGAAAATGGGGATAGGAGATTAGACATTCAAGAAGAAAAGTAAAGTTACAAAATAACTATCTAATCAGGTCATCTAGCTTTGCTCAGTTGTATAGGTTCAGTCATACATTAAGGGGAAAATTCAATTTAATTAAGGTTGTACTCTGACAAAAAAAGGTGTAACAAAATGAAAAAAAAGTTGAACTCATACTCAATAGAGTGACAATAATGATTTATGAGAAAATTTAAGTGGACTGAAGAAAGTAGTGAAGATATAATGCTGATAAGCATATAAAGTAGTAGAATCAATGGTTTAAAGGCCCTGGTGAACATTATGGTTTCTGGATTTGGGATAGAAAAAGAAATGAGCCAGATCTCCTCCCCACCAAAAAAAAAAAAAAAAATGATTATTGTAACGGGAGAGAAAGAATGACATTTGAAGTTAAGATTAAGAGCAGGGTATAGGTTTTGGTAATAACAAGATCTAAATGATAACACTGGGAGAGAGAGGCAAGAGCGAGTATATGACAAGGTCACTGACAAACGGAAAATAAGGTGGTAAGTAGCCACATCATTAAAGGACCATTTATATAGATGTTGAAATTACCAAGAATTATGAATCATGTAAGAGAAGAAGTGTTTGCCAGGAGACAAATCCTTCAAAGAATCATAAAAATGACTTAAACGTTAACCAGAAAAAAATTATTTCTCTCTGGCATCAGATAACAGAAATGGGCAATTTTCTCATAATTTTGGATGCAATGACAAAAGGCAACAAGTAAGCTCATTTAGAGAAAGATGCATTGAATATTGCTGCTGTTGGCGGCCTATCCAGCATGTATTTATCCCATTCTCCTTGCTTTGTGAACTCTGGTTTAGGTATTCACACATTCTTATGAAACTGGGTACCAAAAGGACAGTTCACATTAGCTCACCTCCTCAGATGATGCCTGGTCATATTAAGGATAATTGCATCACCCTTACCAGTGATTTGTTAAAAAATGACATGTGGCCTTGTTTGTACCAATGAAACAAAAGGTTTCCTCAGAGCCTCTGATTAAGTTCTTTCTGGAATTATTTTTTCTCCTGGAGGAACTTTCAGCAAGGACCATGTCTTTCATCCCCCGGTTGTCATCATGTATGGATGTGAGGCCTGCGCTCCCTTTGCTGTCAGTCTGAGAATAAAATGAAACAAGAAGGAAGAAGTCAAATGATCACAGGCTGATTCTGCTCGCCCTGAACCACTGCCACCTCAGGACTTCCATTTATATGAGTCGATACATTTCCTTATTTCTTAGGGATAAGCCCTTCTGATGGGAGTTTCCTTTCACTTGGATAAAATAGGATTCTCAATTTATGCAAAGAAGATTACAAAATATTGGTGATCTTTTAAATTAAAGGTATAGAAATAATCATGGACGCATTGAGAAATGCACCTTTATGGCATAAGACAGATTTTTCTTGTGTATAAAATTACTGGTCTTCATCATTCTCTAGACTCGCTGCAGCTCTCATTTGTACCTTATTTTAGGGAAGTAAATAGACTTTTTTAATAAGTTAAATTGAGAGCATTTTATTGCCAAAGATATAGAAGGATAATAATTATAAAATATGTTGGACTGCCTTTAATGGGAATAGATTGATTGGGGCCATGAAACTAATTGAAAGTTGGTACTGATGGTCAAAAAAGTGTTGGAGACTATGAAGCAGTTTCAAACATACACAATAATCTCACATGAAAGAAAGTGGTTCCAATAATAAGAAAAACGATTACTATGGTATTTAAAAGATTAAAACTTATGCCTTAAAAAAATAAAATATCAGGTGAAAATAGACTTTTGGCCATGTAGTTCTCAGAGCATCAAGAAAAACTGAAGACACAGTATCCTAATATAAGACTATAATGGTTAGCATTTTGCTTTTATATCTAAGCAACTATTAAAATAAAATAGAGAAACAGTCATATTGAATGGGAAATGAAACCTGACCACAATAGCCCTGAAGTACACATACTCAATTAAAGTGTTTATAAAGGGGGAATAATGCTTGGGAAATGAAAGGGTTTTTTTCCTACAGTTAATGGAGTATACGCTGGGCTTCCCTAGTGGCTCAATACTAAAGAATCCACCTGTCAGTGCAGGAGATGGGGTTCAAACACCGGGTCAGGAACATCCCCTGGAGAATGAAATAGCAACCTACTCCAGTATTCTTGCCTGGGAAATCCCATGGACAGAAGAGTACAGTGGGCTAAAGTCCATGGGGTCTCAAAAGAGTTGGACAAGACTGAGCAACAAAACAATAACTACCAGGAAGCATGTAGACTATTGGACTAGTGTTATCAGTTATTTCTTGAAAGTGCAGAGAGATTAATCATCCTTACACATCACCATGAGATTGGCGATGTCCCTCTCTAAGATGTCAGAAATGTCAATTTTTAAGGGCTGAAATTTTAGGAGTCATTGCTAGGTTTGCATCTTTTTCTTTTGCTCTGCCACAAGGACAGTGAAAATAACAACCCCCAAAATGGGCTTACTCTTCATTCTGGATCCTAGAATGAAGACAACGTATAGAATGAAGTCAAAGATAACCCAGAACACATAAATGAGAAATAAGCTTTCTTTACTGTAAGTCAAAGAGCCTTGTACAACATGTATACATATGGGATCTCAACAAGAGATTTTAACTCATTTAAGGAAAATCCATGTAAGCATCAAATAAGAGACACAGGTATAAAAGACCTGACCTTGTGTATATAATCATAGATTAAAGTGCATTGATGATAAAATTAGTTATATTAACAGTAAAAAATAAAAATGCATTTTCCTCTGCCCCCATCTGCTCTTCATCTTCTTGTTCTTCATACACAGACTCCTTCCAGATGTTTCCAGGAATACCTTTGGGACACATCAAGGAAGGTGGTGGTTACCCCACATCACTGCCGTTTCCCCCCTCTCTGGCTCAGCTTGCCACACAGATGTCTCCTGTGTCTGCCAGCATGAGGAAAATTATTTCCATGGTTAGTGCACACCTGGGACACAGTCACATTACCCTTGATATCTCCTGGAGTCTGTGTTGAGGCTTCTAATGCCAGATAGCCAGGGAGCTGACCTCTGCAAAACAGCATGGCCCATGTCCCTGCTCAAGTGTCGACTGTTAACCACACACCTATCACCAATTCTGTTGAGTGCTTATGCCATCAGATTCCTCAGAAATTTCAGTAAACATCTCACTTACTTTAGCATTCTCTCTCTCCAACTCTCTCTCCCTGCCCTCCATCACTCTCCCTCTCCCTCTTTAGCTTTGATTCATAGTACAGAGTCAGATGACTTTTAATTAATTCCATTTTCCCTGGTGGCTCAGACAGTAAACAAACTGCTTATAATGCAGGAGACCAGGTTCAATCCCTGGAGAAGGGACTGACCAACTACTCCAATATTCTTGCCTGGAGGATTCCACGGACAGAGGAGCCTGGCCAGCTACAGTTCACAGGGTCGCAAAGAGTCGGACACGACTGAGGGACTGATACTTTCACTTTGTATTCAAAGTGAGCTTCTTTCCCTTGCTAGCATATTATCTTTAAATCAAACTATCTTTAACTTCATGCTGGGTCAGGATCTTTCCCATGCAGGTCCATAGTCCCCCACATACCTGTATCCTTGCCCCAAGTGGCCCTCCAGTGGGCATATGCCCTGATATTCATTCAACAGTTGTGTATTAAAGGTCCACTTTATAATGGGCCTGGTGTTCAACACTAGAGATGCGAAAATGAATGAGAATGCAGTGTTGGTGCTCCAGAAGCTTAAAGGCTGTGACTGAAAGTAATATTTACAGGACTGACTCCAGTGTACCACAGGAGCCTTACGAGGGAAAATAACTGAATGTTAGTGGTCAGAGAAGACTTTCCTAAAAGAAAGCAGGTCTAATCTCAAACACAAGTTGTAACAGGAATTATACCATCAAGTCGCAGAAAGTAAAGGAGAGGAAGAGAGAGCAGCATTTTCCAAAATCTAGAGCTGAGAAAAAGTGTGATCAATTTGGAGAACTGACACTCAGGCAACATGGACAGCCCCATACAGAGCATAATTTCAATGAGAGCAGAAGGATGTCACTGCACCCTCTACAGCTACTGTTGCCAAAAACACGGTAGTTACTCAGTGGGAATGAACGACTCCGGATTCTGAGGACCAGAAAGATTAACAAGACATATGCCTGAAAAGGGAACAAGAACATGAGGGTCCTTGCACACCTTGTATTTTGGATTAGAGAGCGATTGACAACAATTGGAATATTTTAATAAGAGTGAGGAAGGATGTGATTGCATCTGTACTCTACTGCAGTGTTAGAATGGTTTAGCCTGATGGCTGAGAGCAAATAAGAGTTCCCTGAGGAGGTCATTGTAGTCATCAGCTGATTTGGGTGAAAACTAATACTTATTGTATGTTTATTATGAGCCTAGTTAGTGTTAGATACTGTTAGTCAATCAGTTATGTCCAAGTTTTTTCGACCCCACAGACTGAAGCCCGCCAGGCTCCTCTGTACACGGAACTGTCCAGGTGAGAATACCGCAGTGGGTTGCCATTCCCTTCTCCAGGGGATCTTCCCAACTCAGGGATTGAACCCAGGTCTCCTGCACTGAAGGCAGATTCTTTACCATCAGCACCACCAGGAAAATCTATTCTAAATGTTTTACTTGCATTAACTCAATCTTGCCAAAAACTCAATGAGGTAGGTAACATTATTTTTCAACTTTTAACTTAAATCACAGAGAGAAATTAAGCAACCTGCTCAAGGTCACATCCCTAGTAAGTAGGTAAGAAGCGGAACCAAGATTCAAAACCAGTTAGTCTTTTCAGATCCCATCCTCTTAACCTCTTATATTCTACATCACAAGAAAGATGATAGTGATTTATATAAAAAAGAAGGAAAAAAGCATGATATTGGTGGAGAAAAATGTCCAAAAAGACAGATATTGTGGAGGGAAAATTGACAAGTGTAAGGAACATGATTAGCTGACTGCTGTGTGGATAAGGAGGGCTTCCCAGGTGGCTCAGTGGTAAAGAATCTCCCTGCCAATGCAGAAGATCTGAGTTCAACCTCTCAGTTGGGAAGATCACCTGGATTAGGAAATGGCAAACTGCTCCAGAATTATTACCTGGGAAATCCCATGAACAGAGGAGGTTTGAGGTCTACAGTCCATGGGATTGCAAGAGTTAGACACAACTTAGCGGCTAAACTGTCAGGGGAGTGTGTAATTTCCTCGGTTCTGTCTTGTTGCAACAAAAATTTGAAGCGACAAATGGACCAGCATCACAGCCCTTGGATGGACCAGTGTTACAGCTCTGTGCTACAGCTCAGTTTTATTTAAAAAGTAAAGGAAAATACATCCTCGAGGCTGAGGGAATGCCAACCCAAAAGATGCCCCTCCTCCCCCTGGGCCTGCCCTATGTAAAATGGGCTAGCCAGGGGTGCTGTTTGTTTTACCTAAGGTCCTCACTCTGGTCCTCGGTCCTCGGACTTTCCTTTGTTCTATTTTCACGGGCTTTTCCATCCTTTGTCTTTTAGCCAACAGCATTTTGGCTTCCTTTTTCTTATTCTAACTACCTGACAAAACCACCACCACCATATGAATAAGAAAGATAGATTCAAGAATGCTATCCAAATTTATAGTTTGTGCAAAGGAGGAAGTACAGAGGATGGGGATAAATTCTTGTAAGAAGTTGTACTTACAACTGTTTGTGAGATATCAAATCGAGATGTTGAATACGTATTAGTGGTAGATGGCAATTTGGGATGGAGATTTAGATTTCACTTTTCAATTTAAAATGGTTCTTAGAAGATGAGCCTGGCGGGCTACAGTCCATAGGGTCACAAAGAGTCGGACATGACTGAGCAACTAAGGCATTTTTTTAGAAGCAGGGAGGGGGCACGCTTTCAAAGAGTATATGTACTAAAAGAAAAGGACAAAGGAGGGAATCTTGATTATGAGAAGATTAAAGGGACATCAAAGGGGAGAATTTTTCATGAAAAAAATAAACAAAATGTAAGAGCTAATAATAAAGAGGTAAGAGTTAATCCAGGAGAGTGTGAATCAAGGGTCTCAAGATTGAGGGAGGAGAAATACAGACAAAAAGACCTGATTACCTCAAAGGAAGTTGTAAAGTCACAAAATGGTGAGAATGCATAGATGGCAATTTTGAAAAGTTCCTGGAAGCTCAGTGTGAACTAACAGGAGACTGAAAAGTCTCTGGATCCACAGCCTTAAAGAGCCCCAAAGGTCTATGGCCTTTCCCTACAGGAACCAGGACAGGTCTCACAGTGAGGTTGCAGGAGAGATTCCCTCAGGGCTCAGCTGTGGAGGTGGAGGCAGGAAGAGGGACCTTTGTGAAGCACTTAGGTTCTTCTCCATAACAAAGGCTATTCTCCAAGGAAAGAACTTTCCTGAATTTAGGAATTGTATTCTTCCCCTGTAAGCTTCCTATCTCACTCTGTAGGGGGGGAAGTGGGGAGAGAGGCAAGTAGTCAACAAGGAAATCGGCTGGAACACAAACTACATCCCTGGAGGAGAGATAGACATGCCAGTGAAGCCTAACTCAGGATGGCCTGAACATTCCCCTCAGCTTGATCAAATGTTAGACTGACTTCCTCCTGACTCCAGACCTCTGACTTTCCTTTCCTTATAGCATTCCCTTTACAAGCTGGGTAATTATAAATGCTTCCCTTGTTTCTTTAAAATGTGTATTTTTTTGTAAGTCTCTTGCCAGGACTTTCTCAAGGACCTAGGAGCCACCTCTTTGAATTATAATCATCAAAGAAGACAGCACCCCTCTTTCACAGTTTCTATCAGGAGGTAGGAGCCTAACTTTGGTTCTCCAAGTTATATAACTATTTCCTAAAACAGAGATAGGGAAATAGGGGTGACTCCAATCAAATATCAGATGGCCTGAGTCCACCCACACCAGCTCTTTAAAAACTTTCCCACCTTTTATTAGAGTGCAACTGAGTATCAGGGATTGGTTTATGCTCTCTTGTTATTCATGGATGAATGGCTATGTGCGTGTGTGTGTGTGTGTCTGTGTGTGTCTGTGTGTGTGTGTGTGTATATGCTCAATCATGTCTGACTCTTTGTGATCACGTAGTCTGTAGCCCAGGCTTCCCAGTTGACTCAGCAGTAAACAATCTGCCTAAAATGTGGGGGCAGCAGGAGATGTGAGTTCAATCCCTGTGTCAGGAAGATCCCCTGGAAGAGGGCACAGCAACCCACTCCAGTATTCTTGCCTGAAGAATCCCATGGACAGAGGAGCCTGGCGGGTTACAGTTCATGGAGTTGCAAAGAGCCGGACACGACGTGACTTACCAGGGCACCGCAGGCTAGGGCCCACCAGGCTCCTCTATCCATGGAAATATCCAGGCAAGTATAATGAAGTGGGTTACCATTTCCTCCTCCAGGAGATCTTCCCAAGCCAGGGGTCAAACACACGTCTCTTGTGTCTCCTGCATTAGTAGGCATATTCTTCACCACTGTGCCATCTGGGAAGTATTAATGGCAATTAAGTATCAGAATAAAATAAATTTTTATTTGGAAAACAAAATGCAGCAATAGCTAACACTGTCAAATACTCTAGAGATGTCAACTAAAATAGTCCACTTTTCAGTGGACTTTAGCAGCAAGGAGGTAACTTAGATCTGTGAAAAGAAGCATTTGAGGTAGAATCTTCCCGATAGTGAGAAATCTCCAGCCTATACTGGGCACTCCAAGAAAGTTTGACTTTTAAAAAAAAATGCAAGGAAAATATAAGATACATCCAGTTTAAAAACAGAGAGGTTGGACTTAAAGGACTTTTCCATTTCAAGCAGCAAAATCAACTTCAGCTATCTGAAAAGCAAAATGGGAACTTTTTTAAAAGCCTGAAGTGAGGGAGATGGGAGGGAGGGTCAAGAGGGAGGAGACGTATGTATAACTATGGCTGATTCATGCTGATGCTTGGTGGAAACCAACAAGATATGTAAAGCAATTATCCTCCAATTAAAAGTAAATACATTTTAAAATAAAATAAAATTTAAAAATTATAAAAAGGCTGAAGAGTCTGAATATAATTCAAGACAGAAATGCCACAAGACCTCTAGGACGGTGTGGTCGGCAGCCTGCAAATGGACCCCTGATGATGCCTGCCTCTCAGTATTCATGCTGTTTTAAATCGTCTCCTCTCAAGAGCAGGCTGGACCTAGTGACTCACTTTTAATGAATAAAATATGACAGAAGTGATACCATGTCATTCCCAATATTAGATTACAGAAATAACGTGACTTCTGTCTTGATCAATCTCTCTCCTAACTTTTGCTCTAGGGGATGTAAGTAACTAAGTTTGGTGTGTGGAGCGTTAGATAATCTGCCTCTTTAGTTTCACAGATCTGAAGATAAAAGGTACTATACCCAAGGAGTTTTACCTAAGAAACTATATCTGAGGATCCTCGTTTGTACCTGAAGCTGATTTAAATCAAGTGCTTCTGGACTTTGAGCTGATGTTGTAATAAGATGCGACTCTGGAGGAACTTAGGTGAGGCTGGGTATTTTTTAAGTATGTAAGGACTTGAATCACTGGAAGCCAGAGGGGAGACCGTAGTCGGCAGCTGCTAAAATAGTCCTCACTGACCTGCACATCCTGGTCTTTATACTCTTGCTAGTCTCCCTTTTCATACATGTGAGCTGGTGCTAGGACCCTTTTCTAAGGATTAAAACTCAGCAGAAGTGATGGGATTAAATTTTCAGAATAGATAACGAGAAGACTGTGACTTTTGCCAGGTTTGCCCTCTCTCTTTCACCCTCCTTCCAAGTCTTAGCTCTGGAAAAGTAGCTTCAAAGAAAGAAATTGGCCCCCTATGGAGAGGTTCATGTGGCAGGAAATGACAGGCTAAATATCCAGAGAGGACCATAGGTCTGTAATGGCCATAGGAGTGACTCTTCTGCCAGTCAAAGCTTGAGGATGGCTATAACCACAGTCAGTACCTTGATTGCAATATTTTGACAGATCCTAAGAGGCACCCCAATTAAGTCTTATTCAGATTCAGGATCCACCCAAAAAAAAGTAAGATAAAAGTTTTTATTTTATTAAGCTATTGTGTATTGTGGGTAATTTCTTACACTACAATAGGTAACTGATATAAAGAAATTATAATCTGTGCAGACATCCTCTCCATCTCTAGTCTCTGCTTGCTTCTCTCGTCAAGAGTATCATTCTCAAAAACACAAATTCTCTTAGGGCCCAAATTACTGGGGAACTAACTGGGGAACTAACTTCAGTTCACCATTTCCTGGTAACATCAAGTGTGGTCACAGGGGCAAGGTCACACTCTGCAGCCACCATCACTCGTGGACGAGGGGTGGACCAGTTAAGTGAGTCCTGAAAAGCTAAGCACACATGACTTGAGCATAGATGTTAAAACAGGCTCTATTTTGAGTTTCTTAATGGTATGTTTTTATGACTAATATGACAAACGTCTTCAAATATACATTATGTTGAAACTTCTATATTTCCCCACTCTGATGACTTCAGTCATGAATTTTAAATCATGTTGGATCGCTCAACTTTGCAGCTTTTGTAAATTGCTTTCTGCTTGCCTGGGGAAACTCTTTATTGAAGGCAGAAATTGTTGTCACTTGCTAAAATATTTAATACAAAGGAATACCAATTAATCCTGATCTGAGTTTCAGAGCCAAACACTCCTTAGGTAGTTAAAGTGAAAATAATAGCACAATTAAGGAGGGCGATGGGACCTTCTCCACCATACAGGTGAGAGATTTGAAACCATCACTTTGAATAACTCAAGGTAATAATTGAGAAACTATCATATCTGCTAAACATTTATTTGTAATTATTTTAACAACGTAAAAGAAAAGTGAAAAATTTTCTAAGTAATTAAATGAAAATGCACATAGCTATAAAAGGATAAAAATTGCCCAACAGGCTAAACTTTGTCCTGTTAAAATATTGACTTAGTCCAGAGCACTAACTATAGCCAGAATGATTAACAGAACAAAATATGAGTGAGGGAAGAAAAGGGAAAGATTTGATTGAGGGTGAATATATTTATAGGGAAGCAATGGAGAAACAGACATAGAGAACAGACTTATGGACATGGGGGGCAGGGGAGGAGGGAGAGGGTAAGATGTATGGAAAGAGTAACATGGAAACTTACAATACCATGTGTAAAAGAGATAGCCAATGGGAATTTGTTGTATGACTCAGGGAACTTAAACAGGGGCTCTGTGACAATCTAGAAGGGTGGGATGGAGAGGGAGATGGGAGGGAGGTTCAGGAGGGAGGGAACATGGGTATACCTATGACTGATTCTTGTTGATGTTTGCAGAAAACAAGAAAATCCTGTAAAGCAATTGTCTTTCAATTAAAAAAAAGTTTAAAGACAAAAGAAAGAATACTTGGTCTTTTCTAGCAAAGAGAAAAATATAAGAAATAAAGAAATGATCCATATTCATTTTTTTTTAAAAAAAAAAAAAAAGCTAAATAGAACACCTAACTTGCGAATAAGTTTCCTAGAGATGGTAGCTCATTGCCTTTGTTTTCTTCCCTTCCTGGTTCCCCTTCCTCATAAGAACAATTTCTCAGTCTTTACCCTGGACATGTGTAAAAATCTAAAGGGCTGGGGGAAATAGTTAATGTAAATCCTCCACTCTGAAGACTAAAAGTATTACTCATGGCCCCATCGACCAATAAAAAGACTTCAGGAAGATTGTTAGTAGTCAGTCAATGAGGGAGGGACTTGAGTACCAAGAGGACAAAAACCCCACCGTAACACCTGTGCCTGCCCACCAGACACCTGACCTTGCAAGACTGTAATTAAAATGTCCCTTCCCACTGCACCTCCTGTCTCCAAGTCCATTCTTTGAGTTTGGGCTGTTGAGCATTTCTCACAAGGGATAGCCTTGCTTCTAAAACATTTGTGACGTGATACAATGAAAATTACTTTGCTGACAGAGGTCCCTACAGTCAAAGCTATAGGTTTTCCAGTAGTCATGTATGGATGTGTGAGTTGGACCATAAAGAAAGCTGAGAGCTGAAGAATTGATTCTTCTGAACTGTGGTGTTGGAGAAGACTCTTGAGAGTCCCTTGGACTGCAAGGAGATCCAACCAGTCCATCCTAAAGGAGATCAGTCCTGGGTGTTCATTGGAAGGACAGATGCTGAAGCTGAAGTTCCAATATTTTGGCCACCTGATGCGAAGAACTGACTCTTTTGAAAAGACCCTGATGCTGAGAAAGATTGAGGGCAGGAGGAGAAGGAGATGACAGAGGATGAGATGGTTGGATGGCATCACTGACTCGATGGACATGAGTTTGAGCAAGCTCTGGGAGTTGGTAAGGGACAGGGAAGCCTGGTGTGCTGAAGTCCATGGGGTCACAAGAAGTCAGACACAACTGAGCAACTGAACTGAACGATGAAGATGCAGGTACAATAAAACTCAAAATGCGTGGCTGAAAGGAAAACAGTAAGAGAAAGGTGATTTTAAATGCCGAAATGAAAATAATAAAAATCAAAATGGTAAAAAAAAATTTTTAATTTTAAACTGGAATATTTTCATTCACTCATGTGCCACGCACTCATCCATCCATTCATTAGGTATATACTAAGGCCTATTTTAACCAGACCTTCTGATAAATTCTGAGAAAGATGGATCTCATATTTGTCCTCTTAGTAGTATCATGAAAAATACATTTGTTTCTTAATTACTGAGATTCTGAAAATATGCCAAGCCAGAGTGAAAGAAGGAAAAGGAAATTCAAGGTAATACATTTTGTAAGTGTTAAACCATGTCTGGGAGCCAAGAGTACTTTTCTGTCGTTGTATCATTGATGGCAAGATTTTTAGCACACAGTAGATTAGGGAGTGTACCATGACTATTATTGAGTTTTGTTTGTTTGTTTTTTGTTTTTTAAGAATTAAGTAGACAGGAAATGCTGCAGCTTATACTTAGATACCTTGGGGATGCTCTAATATTTGATAATCTATTTGAACTGAGTCCTATTTAAAGAGAGCAGACAAAGCACAATAGGCAACTTCACATTCAGAGAGAGATTTTTAACCCACTCTTTACTTAAAAGATATCCTATGTGTTTTTAACACAGAAGTGTGCTGACTTTTTTTAACACAGAAGCACACACACAGACAATTTTAAAAATTGAAGTGGTTAGCTTTTTTTGTAATAAGCTATACTATTTTGCTTTCTTCTTATTTGGGATGCAGTTTTTAAGGCTTTTGAAGAACCATAAGAACAAAGAGGGTATCGATTTTCTTTGTGTGAATCAAACAAGCAATTGAAAAGCAAAAATGTAAGTCATGCCTTCCTAATCATCAACACTAAACGGAGGTTATTAGTGTTAGATGTTTGTGCCACTCATTTATGTATTCTGTAAATAGCTATTGCTCACTTAGTATACATTAGACATTGAAGATATGGCCACACGGTGATGCCAAGACAAAGCTCTTGTCTTTATAAAGTTTACAGTTTAATAGAAGAAATAGACACACGCATGACTGTGCGTGCATGTGTGCATGCCCACACACACACACATACATGTGTGCACACATGCAGAGACTAACATATGGTTTAGTTAGTCCTGACTGCTTCGAAGACAAAATAAGAGAATAGATTAGTCACAGAGGGCAGAGCAGAGTAGCTATAATAGAGACATTATAAGGGAAGATCTCTGAGGTGGCGGGGTTTGAAGTGAATCTTCATAAGATGAGGGGAAACCATTCAAAGACTTAAGGAAAGAAAATTCTAGGAAGAGAGAGCTGCCTGTGCAGAGACTGTAACAACAACAACAAAAAATTGGCATCATCATAGAATTGGAAGAAAGAAAAAGGTTTTATAAAAAGGGAGATAAAGTCAGGGAAGGGATATATAACATAACACACACAGGTACAACACAGTACAACATTTTTTAGGCCATTGAGAGAACTCTAGATTTTATTGTTAGTACAATAAAAAGCCATTGAGCATGACATGGTCATTTGCATTAATATCTCATGGCAATATTCCCAATTCAACTTTCCCCAAACTGAACTCATTCTCTTTCCCATTATTTTCCCCCAAATTGCTTATTCTTTCTAATCCCTTTATGGCATTTAAAATTAAGATTCTGTCCTTCCTGCACATTTGAAATATTATGGTCACTATTGACTCCTTTTTCTTTCTGCATCCTTCATAATGTGCAAAGAAAGCTAAACTAGACATCTGAGTACCTGAATTCTAAGCCATGCTTTGAAAATACTCTCTGAACAGCATTTAACAGGCTTCCAGACCTCTCTGAATATCTTTTCTCAACTTAAAAATAATAGATTGTTTTGAGAATTATTATTTATGATATGCTTGTTACATGCCAGGTTCTTCACAAAGAACTAATTTATAGATAAACTGAGGAACAGATGGCAAATTAATTTGCTCAAAATTAGGCATTTAGTAACAGGGAGATTGGGGATTTGAGGCAATTTTCTGATGGCTGAGATGAGGCATTTTATGAGCATGCCAGTGGTGGTGGTCTGGCCACTATTAAATTCTGACTTTTGTGACCCCATGACTCTAGCCCACCAGGCTCCTCTGTCCATGGGATTTCCCAGGCAAGAATACTGGAGTGGGTTGCCATTTCCTTCTCCAGGGGATTTTCCTGACCCAGGGATCGAACTGGAGTCTCCTGCATGGCAGGCGAATCCTTTACCACTGTACTACCTGGAGAACCCCATAAGTATTCTATCCTGTCTCTAAAGTCAAACTGCATATGAGAGTGTGCTCTGAAATAAAAATCCAAGTATTACCTTCTTCATCAACTATTTGACATAGTGTAAGCTCCAACTTCATTCAGGACTTATTGTAACACATATTCTGATTCAAGCTCTGTCTTGAGAATAAAGATATGGAAGATCCCAATCTTGCTGCCAAGTAACATCAAATTTAGATAGATGTTTACAGCACCCTGCAAGAGTCTTATTTCAGTGATAGGTTCCTTTTGAAAGATGTGGATTCTTTTAATCTAATACGGACACATATTAAGTCCTGGAAGTTTGTTGCCATCAGTCTTCAGTTGTAAAAATGCCTTTATAAAGCTCTTTTACACTCTCCTGCCTTGTGCTCTGGTAGTGGGTTCAGTGGTGGCCTCCAAAAAGATATGTCTATGAACCTTCATAAGGGGGTCTTTGCAGATGTAACTAAGTTAGGGATCTCAGGATGAGATCATCCTGGTTTATCTGGGTGGTCCCTAAATCCCAAGAACAAACATTTTAAGACACACAGAAGAGAGACAGAAAGAGACCACGAGAACAGGGAGGCAAAGGTTGGAGTTAAGCAGCCACATTGAGGACACAGAGCCACAGAAGCTGGAAAACACAAAGAAGGATTCTCCCCTAGAGTTATCTCAGCAAGCACAACCCTGCCTGCCAAGACCTTGATTTTAGACTTCTGGCTTCCAGAACTGTGATAGAATAAAATACAATTTGCTTCTTTTAAGCCCTCCAGTTTGTGGTCATTTGTGATGGCAGCCCTAGGAAAGAAACCAGCCCATTATGCTACACATCACCCTTCCAAGTAAAGGAGAACTTCCTCCTTTATGTGAATGAATGCTTCATTAGAGAGTGAAGGCAGGAAAAAAAGAGAGCCAATGGAAAGCTCCAGTCCCAAGTAGTCTCTTCAAGTCCTTCCACTGAACTGTCAGCATGACATTAATATGCCCTGAGGAGAGCAGCTTGAAGCAGACTCCCCTTTCTCTCTGCACACGCCCGGTAACTGCTTCATCCTGCACTTGGTGCAGCAGCAAAGCGCTTTCTTGATGAGAATGTTTTACATGTTTTCTGTACAGGTAGTGGTGTTTTTGGAAGGGTACATAATATTTCCTGAATTCTACCTTCATTATATTTCAAATTATAGTGTATTTAGCAGGTCATCCAAGCAGTATAGGGCTTCCCAGGTGGTGCTAGTGGTAAACAACTCATCTGCCAATGTAGGAAATGTAAGAGACCCAGGTTCAATACCTGGGTCAGAAGTGCCCCTGGAGGAGGGCATGGCAACCTACTCCAGTAATCATGCCTGGAGAACCCCAAGGACAGAGGAGCCTGGTGGGTACAGTCCATAGGGTCGCAAAGAGTCAGACATGACTAAAGTGACTTGGCACCAAGCATTTTAAGTGAAAGGAAAAAATAAATTCTCTAATTTTGAGGTTAAGGAATTTCCCCTGGCTTTAAAATCTTCAGTTGTGTTATAGAAAAGGAAAGATTTATAAACCTGTACTTACAGTCCTATCTTTCTTTGCAGTACTTTATTTCGCTCTCGTGATCTAGGAAGATAGTTGATATATTGGCTACTTGCTCTCTCCATTGTCAGTTCTGATGAGCATTTATATGTGTGTATATGTGTGTATGTGTGTACTATTAAGTGTAAAGTTAAGTACCATGAATATAAATTATTGATCTTATAAAATACTTGTGCAGTCAACAAAACAATTCTAATAGCATAAACTGTAATGGTTCACTGCTTACTAAACATGCTTATAATCTGCCTGCCCCATATGCATAGTAGATTTCTCACACTATTCTACATTCCATAGAATGGGTGTTTTGCAGAATGTTGGAGGTGATACACTGGTTTCATAGTCTATCCATTTCACATGCTAACTAGTTGATTTCCTCCAGAACAGGTATTCCACTGAACCATAGATTACTATCATCCCTGTCAAAAGAGAGAGATTTAAAAAAAAATGACTAAAAACATGTGATCTTACCAAAATATTTCTTTAATATCTAAAATGCTGCATTTCCAAAACATATTCAGTACCATATAGCATGAATTCTCTAAAGCAATGCAAATAGATGGAAATGCTATGGAGGAAGTTTTTCCAAAAGATACCCCTGGGACTCAAGATACAGCCTAGTCTGTTCTGATTTAACCTCCTCATTAATGACCTGGAAAAGGGTGGGAGTCAACAGCACATTAATTAAATTCACAGATGTTTCTTAATTGAAAGGTGTAGTGCATCTCTGTGAAGGATAGAGACTCTTAGGTTAAAAACTGAAGTATGAAAAAAAAATACATCCGGGCTGGAAAATAATCCAAAACCTAGATTTCACTAGTTGAAGATACTTCATAGCTTTCAGGCTGAAGATGACAGATGACAGTATAGAATAGGAATAATATATACTATTATCCACTTTAAGTGGCCAGGAATTCAGCTTAGAAAAAGAGACACATAAAGGGATATCTTATAAGATAGAGATGCACATAGCCCCTTAAAAGAGATGCTAATTTCAAGTTAGTATAAATAAAGAGGCATCAGTTTTAAACTGTAGCACAAAGAAGTAGCTGAAAGAGATAATGACTTGTGACAATAAGAATTTATTTATAGTCTCAAAAGTAAGTCCAATTTGCAAGAACCTGATCACGTGAACTTCAAAAATGCGGTCATTGTACAGATGAGGAATATGACACCAGGAATGTGAGGCACTAAGCCAAGTTCCTAGGGCACATATTTAACAGAACCTGAGCTGAAGTTTAAGTCTGAGGACCATTGACTTCTTGGCTGGTCCCTGCACCACTGCCTGGGCTAATTTGAATATCAGCATCAAGGTTGTGAAAATATCCTGCTTCTATTAGAGGGGGTTCCTGGTTAAAAAAAAGAAGAAGAAAGAAAAAGCTTTAGTGGAAAGTTAAAATTCCATACCAATGTCTTGGAGGACTTAACAAAGCCGAGAGAGCATCAGCGAATGATGAAGGCAAGAATGGTTGTTTGTGATATGATTTCTTCTCTGCAGACCATTTAGTGATAGGTTCTAACGTGACTTCTAACATGAAAAGCTGGCAAACAGCACCATACCAGGAGCCAGATGAATTTTGTTTGAAGTCTTGAACATTTCATTCAGTATTGTGATTTTCAGCTTCAAAATTTGCAAATTGAATCTCAATAAAATTAATTAAAAGTAATTCATCAATTAATTAACTCCTGTACTAGTCATTTGACATGGTTGTGGTAAAAAAAATCAATTTTTTAAATTATAGGAAAGATTTTGTAAAAGAAAAAACATATAAATTAAGATATAATTTGCATGAATCCTGATTTAATGACATACTCTAACTTCCTAAGCAGAGTCCATTCAACTGAGGCCATGCAACTGTAGTGACTTGTTGAGAAGCCCATCCAGTAAAGGGACAGATTTTCAGGGGACGTAAACTAAAGCAAAGGTCATTTAGTCAAAGCTATGGTTTTTCCAGTAGTCATGTATGGATGTGAGAGTTGGACCATAAAGAAGGCTGAGGGCCAAAGAATTGATGCTTTTGAGCTGTCATGTTGAAGAAGACTCTTGCAAGTCCCTTGGACAGCAAGGAGATAAAGCAAATCAATTCTAAAGGAAATGAGTCCTGAATATTCATTGGAAGGACTGATGCTAACGCTGAAGCTCCAATACTTTGGGCACCTGATGCAAAAAACTGACTCATTGAAAAATACCCTGATGCTGAGAAAGATTGAAGGCAGGAGGAGAAGGGGACGACAGAGGATGAGATGGTTGGAAGGCATCACCTACTTGATGGACATGAGTTTGAGTAAGCTCTGGGAGTTGGTAATGGACAGGGAAGACTGGCATGCTGCAGTCCATAGGATTGCAAACAGTTGGACAGGACTGAGCGACTGAACTTAAATGAACTGAAACTAAAACAAGGCTGAAGAGAGAGCTTCTTGGGATTGAAAGGTCCCTGCATCTAACATCACCTGAGAGACAGTAGGTTGATACTTTGGATGTGTATATTCTGCAAGAATACTGAAGGTTTATATATTCATTGATTAATAAGATTGCTCAGGAGAAGTCAACCCAGACTCAGAGTCTAGGACCTAGCAAGATTGTAGAGGAAATGGCAAAACTTTAGAGTCAGAAGGATCTGTGTTTGCAACCTAGCCTCACTGCTCCTGGGCAGTGTGACTTGGGAATGTCGCTGAGCTTTAGCTGTTTTGCTTACAAAATAAAGGACCATGTTATTTTATGTCAAAAAGCTGTATGGATTAGAGGAGCCCACGTAAATTCTCCAATCCAGTGCTGTGCGCATGTGTGTGCTAAGTCACTTTAGTCGTGTCTGATTCTTTGCAACCCCATGAACTGTAGCCGGCCAGGCTCCTCTGTCCATGGGATTCTCCAGGCAAGAATACTGGAGTGGGTTGCCATGTCCTCCTCCAGTAGATCTTCCCAACCATGGATCGAACCCATGTCTCTTATGTCTCCTAAATTGACAGGTGGGTTCTTTACCACTAGCGCCACCTGGGAAGCCCCTGTCCCAGTGCTGTAGCTACCACATAATCACTTTTTTAACATTTAAAAGCATATGTATATATTTGTTTATTTTGATTGCTCTTGGTCTTTGTTGCTTTGTGCAGGCTTCCTCTAGTTGCAGTGAGCAGGGCTAGTCCTTGTTGTAGTCATGGACTTCTCACTGTGGTGACTTCTTTCGTTGTGCCACAGGCTCTTGGCATGCAGGCTTCAGTAGTTGTAACACACCGGCTTCATTGCTCTGTGGCATGTGGAATCTTCCCATACCAGGAATTGAACCTGTGTGCCCTGCATTGGCAGGCGGATTCTCATCCACTGCGCCACTAGGGAAGCCCCACAAAATCATTTCTATACCTTCCAAAGTAGTGATGGGAAGTTTCCTCCCAAGTCAAGAACATTCTGTGGATTCCATGTCAGTGAACTTCTATGAGATTTACTTAAAACCCCAAGATGTGGACAGAACTGTCAATATTAATGAAAATAAAGAAAATGGCCACTGATTATATCTAGTTCTAACTCTACAGATGATGCTTGATCATACTGTGAGAAAATCTTGCCCTTACAAGATGATAATATTTTAGATGATTTCATGAGTCTTTTTTATTTTTTATTTCTCTGACTGTGATTTTTCTAAGTTAAAGAATTTAGCTAAAGGAACAATTCAAACCTATGTTGAGATAACCAGGGAAAAGATTGTTCAACTAACCTTTTGCTGTGCTATTAGTTTCATTAAAACCAACTTATTAAATATAAGCCTGTCAGGTCCAGGGGACAATGAAAATTAGAAATAATGTGTCAGATCTTTTAGGTAGGCTGAGCCATGAAATAATCACAGCCATGATTTTCCCAGAGCTAACCATTCCTTGCACTCTAGCACTTATGAATGAATCATTATGTTATTGTTTTCCTCTTAATGTCTGCTCTGCATCAGTGGTCATAATGGATGGAGATTGATGAAGAATTGAGACTTAGCAGCAACTTAGCAATTAAAATGCTCAACTGGTCTTTGTTCTAGCATTCCCCGGTGGATATGGCCCTGTTCATTAATCCGCATGTTGATTACAGCCACTGTGTGCGATCGATCTGTGTTCCCCACCCCTGTGATTGTAGGAGTATTAAGTTGCCATGGGCCTCTACAACAACTCACACCTTTGAATTTAATGCTGCTGACAATTGTACAATGAAAAAAATTATAGTCACTTTTTCTGCTGAATTAAAGATACCTAAGGAAATTTTCAAAACCTGCTTGCCTTAAATTATTTTAATAAGTATTTCACTTAATACCATAGATGTGGTACTAAAATTGTCCAGATAATAAAACATATTTCCTCACTGGCTTACTTTATAAATTTCAGTTAAGTTTTGTTTTTGTATTCAATTATTAGTGACTCCATTACATTAGTTCTAAATTTCTCTCTTCTGTTCCCAACCTTTTCCTCTCTGTCAAGTAGTTAATGATGTGCAAACCAGCACTTAGGTGTGCTGAGAGAGCATGTTATTTCAAAGAATGTGATCATGAATCTTTCTATGGAACAGCTTTTTAAAATGTGAACAACTGTCCTGAAATGGATATGTTTATACCAGCTTCCTTAAAGTGGAATATACCTCAAAATAATTATAATATGAAGAATGAAACTATTTTAATTGTCACAGAATGAAGTCTTGTTATAGATACCATTGACTGAAAAGAATGATTCTATGAGACTTATGTTTAGTAAACTTTAGTTAATAACACAGGTGCTATACATGAATATACACTGTTAAACTCATCAGCAGGACCTATAAATACTTTCACTTGGGTGTTTGCTTTCATCACTGATGCATTTTAACAATATAGTTAATTTCCTGAGTCCTGTTTTAACACCAGTAGTAGCACCTACTAACTCTTAAGCATTCAAATTTCCTAGAGATATAACATGGCCTTTATACATGTAACTGTGTTACAAGGATGAGAGGGGTGAGATGATACTCAGTGTTTCAAAGTAAAGACAATTTTAGATTGAAGTCAAATGCTGAACCCACATTAACAGAAACCCGATGCTTGCATAAAGAAGTGTGCTGTAAATTTTGTTCTTCACTAGAACTTAGGCATTATTGTCAAGTTTCAAAAAAGTGAAAATAAATGATAAATTAATACATTTTCAACACGTCAAGATCATAGAGGCCAGGAGAACAGAACAAGTTACCATTCAAGAAGAGGCAAGGTCTTCTGAATATTGCATGTGCACTATTATTAACTCAATAGCTTACCCCAGTGCTTTTAAAAGCTGTTCTGCCCAAGTCCAGAGCCTAAATCAAACTGCTCGGTTAGATGTAAGGTCACTTTATAAAGTTAAGACAGCACAGGACATATTTCACATTATTGGATATTATTTTAGGTTTGGGAAAGACCTGTGACTGGTCTAATTCATCCTACTGAATTACTTCATATTTTTAAAATATCCTATATGTTTTCTGTTTAGTCTTGAATATGCCATCTAGAGTTATTTTTATTAAGTTTTAAATTACATCATAGTATATACTAAATTCTAGAGGTCATCTTTATGACCTGAATTCTCTGAAGTCCAAAGACTTCTGTTGTGAATCTCTGAGATAAATTCACCTGGAGACATTGTAGAAGCAATGTCAAGCTGATTGAGGTGCAGCAACTGCTTCAATGGGGTATAAATTGAGACACATTTCAAGGCCTCACTTGTCAACAACAACAGAATCACTCACTTGCATGACACTGCTCAAATTCCTCCTTTCCCATCACCAAACTTATCATTTCTTTGGGTTAAGAAATTTTCTTATAAGACTCTTGCTAAAATTGCAATGTCTTCCCTGGCAGAGAAATAGATTCATTTTCACGTCCATTAGACTAGAAAGGGAAAAGAAATAGACCTAGGTCAAGAGTATCCTGTGTTGATGGGAAGGAAGAAGAGAGGGGATTGGCAAGCTTCAGACAAGTATAGATGTGAAGACACTTTCTTCCTGGATGACTCAGCAGTAAAGAATACACCTGCAACGCAGGAGACACAGACTTGGGTTCAATCCCTGGGTGAGAGTAGGAAATGGCAACCCACTCCAGTATTCTTGCCTGGAGAATCCCATTTGAGAGAGGAGCCTGGGCAGTCTACAGTCCATGGGGTTGCAACTGAGTGAGTAAGCACGACTAAGCACCTGAAGAGGCGAACCGAAAGGAGAATAAGGCAGAAAGAGCTTGAAGGTCAAGGGGAACAAGAACTGAAAAACATAAGCTGATGTCCTGTTGAAAGCATTTTCATTGTTTGTAATTTTTTTGGTCCTCCCAAAATTATGTCACTCCTTACTTTTTTTTAAATCCAGTAATCAAAATACACAAGGTCTAGTAATCACTTAAAGCATACTGTATTTATTCCTATGTTGTTTACTCAGTCTTAGATTATTGTGATGATGCAGGCATCTTCTTTTAGCTACTAGTGATAGTGCTGCATCTCAGCTCATCTACTTCAAAGCTACTTAGTTTGTGAGTTTGTGCACTGTGATTTAAAACAAATGAGACTCTTCTCTCTGCCTATTAATTAATACTGATTTTAATATTTCAAACTCAAAACAGGTAAAATCTTTCTTATACCCTACCATTTCTTCTTACCTAGAATTTAAGTTCCTCCTAAGAAAAGTATAATGATGATATTTTTGCTTGCCTAAACTTGACTTTAATTCATCATTCTCTTGCTGTGGTATTTTCACTTACTCTGTTTAATACAGTGCTTACTTTTCATTCTCACGTACCAGTAAGAAACAGAGAAGTCAAAAATAATGTTCAACTCTACTGTATTCTCAAAATAAATAACTTAATGTATAATAATTTAATATACAAAAAGCAAGTTGCAAGAGCAATCCTTATCTGATAATCATGAATTCCATCCAGCAATCATCTACTCCCTTTGACCCCCATGAGAGTGTAGCAGGAAACCAGACTTGCAAGGTGTTTGTTGAGGTTCCCAGCACCAAAAAAGAATCAGAACATCTGCTAGTCTTCTTTTGTCTGAAACCTCTGAAGTACCTTCCATCACAATGTCTTAGTGATCAGGAGCAAGTTTTCTCTTTCTCAGCCTCTGAGATCCCAGAGTTAGTACCTCAGTCGTGTCCGACTCTTTCTGACCCCGTGGACCGTAGCCCGCCAGACTCCTCTGTCCATACAGTTCTCCAGTCAAGAATACTGGAGTGGGTTGCCATTTCCTTCTCCATGGGATCTTCCTGACCCAGGGATCGAACCTGGGTTTCCTGCATTGCAGGCAGATTGTTGAGACCACAAACACACACATCACTCCTCCTATTGAAAAGATATTGCAATAACAATTATTCCTAGAATCTCCTTGGCATCAGGAGCCTCTGTAATTGTCCCCAGAACCTCTGTCCTTTTCAAATATTCTTCTATTTTATAGAATACAAACTGTCCTCTCTGGCACCTGATCTCTTAGTATAACATTATAGGGCTTCTCAGGGGGTGGTCGTGGTAAAGAACCCACCTGCCAAAGCAGGAGAGACAAGGGATATGGGGGGTTCCATCCCTGGGTCAGGAAGATCCCCTGGAGTAGGAAATGGCAACCCACTCCAGTATTCCTGCCTAGAGAATCCCACGGACAGAGGAGCCTGGTGGGCTACAATTCATGGGATTGCAAAAAGTTGGACATGACCGAGCACACACACACACACACACAGACACACACCCCTGATTATACTCTCATTTTTCTGGGCACTATAGGCTTCCCTGGTGGCGCAGTTGGTAAAGAATCTGCCTGCAATGCGGGAGACCTGTGTTTGATCCCTGGGTTGCGATGACGGGAAGGCATGGCAACCCACTCCAGAATTCTTGCCTAGAGAATTCCCATGGACAGAGGCGCTGGGTTGACTACTGTTCATGGGGTTGCAGAGAGTCAGATACACTGAACGGCCAAGCACAGCACAGAGAGACTGTGACCTATGAGACCTTGGTGTTTTCTGGTATGTGATGGCTGATAAACGTGACTTGTACTGCGTCTAATGTTACCTTCAACAAAGGAACAATATGAACAAAGTTTAATAAGGAAGGCCAACATGGAGTATTATGCCCCACATGTTTTTTTCCTACTTTATGTTGTGTATTATCAATGCAGCTAAGCCCTTTAAGTCTTATGAACCTAACCCCACATGTACAAGTTGAAGCTGTGTAATGTAGCTTTTCTTTTTAGTGACTGAATGTGAGCCTTAAAGCAGAGTCATAAAATGTATGAGGAAATAGAATCTGAGTTATGTAGCTGCAAGTAAATAGTCAGATAATACAATTCATACAAAATTCACAAGAGGACTAATATAGCTAAAAGATACAAATCAGATCTTAGGCAATCTATATAGGATAAGTGTTTTCATTGAAGATACATTTTTCAAAAGGCATTAGAAAAAGGTTTGGTCACTTAGCTGGCAGATCCAGAGAGAATAGCAGAAAGTGCACTGAGAACATATCAGAAGGAATCAGGGAAAAGGAAAGAGAATTAACTTATGATGTTGTTTACCATGACATAGGCAAAGGACAAATAGAAACAAGATCTGTGAAGTATACAAGATAAGAAATACAAGGCAAGAATTTGAACACATTTTAGAAGCTTAACAGAGCATAACATGTCCAGAAGAGAAAGCTGATGATAGTCTTTATAACAGTTGCTCAGTCATTTCCAACTCTTTGTGATTCCATGAACTGTAGCCTGCTAGACTCCTCCGTCCATGGGATTCTCCAGGCAAGATTACTGGAGTGGGTAGCCCTTCCCTTCTTTGAGGGATCTTCCCAACCCAGGGATCAAACCCAGGTCTTCTGCACTTCAGGCAAATCCTTTACCATCTGAGCTACCAGGGAAGCCCTAAAACAGAAAAAAGAAATTAAAATCAGAGGCAAACTTTATATTTGCCTTTTTTGTTGAAGTATAGTTGATTTACAATGTTATGTTAATTTCTGTTATACAAAAAAGTGATTCAGTTTTATATGTACTGCAGGATCTCATTATTTATCCATTCTACATATAATAGCTCGCATCTGCTAATCCCTCCCCAAGCCGCTTGGCACTACAAGTCTGCTTTCTATGTCTGCAAGTCTGTTTCTGTTTCGTAGATAAGTTCAACCACGTCATACTTTAGATTTTATGTATAAGTGCTGTCATGTGATATTTCTCTTTCTCTTTCTGACTTACTTCACTTACTATGTTAATTTCTAGTTCCAGCCCTGTTGCTGCAAATGGCATTATTTCATTCTTTTTATAGCTGAGCGGTTTTCCATTGTATATATGTACCACACTTTCTTTATCCATTCACCTGGTAATGGACATTTATGTTGTTTCATGTCTTGGCTATTTTAAATAGTGCTTCTATGAACATAGGGGATGCAAAAACATCATGGTTGTCAGGATGAGAAGTCATCCTAATGTTGAACAAATTGTTGTAATTGCAGGATGAAAAGAAGAAATAGTGCACAAGATTCTCCCATGATCTGAATGAAAACCAAAGGTAATATGAATCCAAAAGTTGTATTTTGAAGTGAAAAAAAGGAATGACCAGAAGTGAAAAACTTTTGTCAAGAAAATGTAGCGCTATAGACTTAGAGAATAAACTTATGGTTACCAGGAGAAAGAATGCGGGAGTGGGATGGACTGGTACGTGTACACACTGCTATATTTAAAATAGATGCATCTATATTGCTTAATTGCTAAGTCATGTCTGACACTTTTGCAACTCCATGGACTGTAGGCTCCTCTGTCCATATGATTTCCCAGGCAAGAATACTGGAGTGGGTGGCCATTCCTTCTGCAGGGGATCTTCCTGACCCAGGGATTGAGCACATCTCCTTCATTGGTATACAGATTCTTTACCACTGAGCCACCAATATATTTGTATCTATCTATATTTAAATGTAGAATAAAATACATAACCAACAAGGACCTACTATAAATAAATAAAATTTTAGAAAAGAAAATATTGTGCCTATAGTTAGCAATACTGTATTGTATATGCCAAGCATGGCTATGAGGATAGCTATGTTGTTTTCTTATTATGTATTATTAATTAATAAATAAACAGGGCAGGAGGAAGGTTTTGGAAGTAATGAAAATATTTGTAGCATAGAGTGTGGTGATAGATTTACCAATATACATAGTCATCATTTCTAAACTCATCAAGTTGAATACATTAAGTATGTATAGGTTATCGTATGTCATGTATCAATCATACCTCAATAAAATTTTTTAAAAGAAAATATCATTAACATACAAAGGTTAAGTAAAAGATATTTATTATATGGAACATATACTCTTCTGTAAGATAATTTTCAGCACCAATATGAATCTGACATGTTGCATCTATTAACAATTCCAGCAAACAAACCACTACAAAATTTAGTGGTTAAAAAAAAAAGCATTTGTGTGACTTTACTGGTCAAGTGACCATTTCTATTTATCTGGGCCAGAATCAGCTCATTAAGCCCATATACAACCCTATGCAGGTGGTAGATCAGCTCTCTGGCCTCTGTTGGGATTATTAGTCTGTGCTCCACGCGGTTTCCCACTCCCTAGCAAACTAGACCAGATTCATTCCAAGAATTAACAGGGTTTCCAGAGAGAGAGAGAGAGCTGAAACAGACAGGTGTCTTGTGGCCTAGGTGTAAAACTGACAATTATTACTCATGTCATGTCTATTAGCTAAGGCTAGACACAAGACCATGATAGATTTAAGGAAAGCGGAAATAGACTCCACCATCGTACGTGAGTGGCTGGAAGGTACAGAGCATTACATAAGTGTTGAATCATGATGGCCTAAGAGAGTGTATTAAGGGACTAAAACATGGTTTCTCACGGCGACAGAACAGGCTGAGTAAGGAAGAGATACCATGTTAGGATGGCTTGATTATACTCTTGTAGACTCTAAGAGAAGTAGAGTCTACAGGAAGAGAGGAGCAGGGCAAGTTTGAGAAGTGGACATATAAATATATTAAGAGGATGCTATTGAAATAGTTGCTAGAAAAATTAGAGAGTAGATAGTATATTAATGAGAAAGTTTTCAGAAGTAAACAGTTGATGGATTGGTGTTAGAATGTATGGGTGAAGGCCAGTCAATGAGAAAGAGGAATGAGGTAATACGAAGGTTTTAGACTTAAAACAAGTGGGTTTTTGTAGTATTAGTCACTGAATAATGCCACTGATAATTTATTTCTCCTTTTCTCCGGGGAGTAAGTGGGCCTGTTGAGAATTAGTAGAGTTTTGGAAATGTTAAGTTTTTTAAACCTCTGACAATAATGCATTTCAAAGAGGAAGGAGAAATAGAAGTCAAACTATAAAATGAGGAAAGAATAAGTCAGGCAGAGACATCTTGTGCAAATATCTCTTTCATGATGCTTCTCTGAAAAAAGATGAAAGTTATAAGATATAGCCAGAGGAGGATCAAAGATTGAAGGAAAATTTTGTTGGCTTTTTCTAGTGTTTCTTTGCTTTTGTTTTTAGGACAGAAAAAGCTTCAGTGTTTTATAGGTTGAGAAAAAGGGAGAAATTAAATATATAGGTGGTGAGAGGTTTGGGGATAGGATTAGCTTTTGTAAAAAGAAGGGAAGACAATTTCAAAAGATTGTCGTTAGATTATTTTATGCGTGCCAAGATAGGGAGTTTAGAGTTAAATGCCTAACTGCTTTTCTCTGCTTTGATGGTTTTGGTTACTAAACTAGAGTATTTAGGGAAATGACTAAGATATAGAATAGCTCCCTTGGGAAATTTTGAGAGCGAGCAGGCTGAGGACACATAAAAGGACTGTGAAGGAAAGCTAAAGTACTCCTAAAGGAGGAAGCTTACCTTTGTTGCCAGGAGCTATGTTCAGCTTCTTCACAGGTATCACTGCATTCAGATGTTCTCATCAGCTCCTCCTCAGGCATGGAATCCCATCCAACACATGGAGAAATGAATCCCTTGGAGGATCATGCTAACACGAGGCACTAGGACCAAGGATGTCAATCTAGGTCTATTTGGATCCAGAGCAGATCTTCCCACATCATACTTGCCCCAAATTTCAATTTTCTATGGTTTTTAATTGGTGCTTGCCCATGACATTTAATTATCTGACTTCCGTCTGTGATGATCAAGAACTTAAGAGTTGGTATCTCCTGAGGAACCATTTACAGAGACTGGAGGTGGCTGAAAGGAAAGAAACCGCTGTCTCATTCCCAAATGGATGCTCGTTCAGGCAGCAGGCTTGTTGATCTACTCTACTTACCAAGAGAAATAAGAAGTACTAGGATGCAGTGTGGAACAATGGTGAGGTGGCATGCTTCACAATGTTGATGCAGCAGATATATAGGACCTGTATGGTTGTTCTAGTACCTGCCCAAGAAAACTTCCTTTTGTGCAACAGATTCTAGCAAAAGAAAACAGAGCAGGAAATTATGAAGAGGGTCAGGACAGATTATCCTAGAATGTTGCCATAAATATGGTCCTGTGCAGCAGACAGTCCTCATTTAGGGTCTCCCAAGGAATCCACCCACTCACACATCCCATGAACAATAGGCATAGCACATCCCAGAAGAGATGAGGATAACATCGCATCCAGAGTTAGTGCAAAAGGAAAAAAAGCTTCTAAATGGGTTTGAAATCGAAATTGTAGCCTGGACTAAGCCCGTATTGGGCTTTTCAGAACCTAACAGAGCAAAAGCTCTGAAAGATCTTTATAAAATGACGTTTAGTGACAGGAACAGGAGAAACAAAAAGTCATGGTTAAATACAGTGATTGGAGAAAAAAAATAAAACCATGTTTTATGTATACTCCCATTAAAACCAAACTCTTTGATAAACAAGTTACACATGGAATCATGGAAAAAATTGAGTTAATAGGACCCCAGACACTTAGCATTTCACATGTTTTGGAAACAGTTTCAGAGTGAAAGTCAAGTCTAAGGATGCATATACATAGAGATGGTGTGCCTGGCATGCAAAGTACAAAACTCATGGTAACATTTATAGATGACATTTTTATTTGTTGCTTATTTGCATAATTTTAAAATGTGTTTTTACAGTAAATGTTATCTTCACTCAAGAAAGCAATTTCTGCATCTTGTTTACTTTTCATCTTTTCAGTGTTTCATCTCCATAGCCAACTGCAACTCCAATTTCTGCCTCATTTAAAAATAAATCGCCTCTGTTTCATTTATAACTTTTGAGTTTCTTTCATTAAAAAATAAAGCTGATTATCTGTCCTCTATTTGCAGTAAAATTCTTACTCTGATTTTTCTTTTCTGGTCTTAAATAGTCAGTCGAGGTTGAGAGGTTTACATAGACTGAGAGAGTCCTTTAGAGGACTTGCGAACACCAAGGTATAGACTCAGAGCCACTGGATCTCTAATCATGTGATTCTGATTCCCTTCCATCTGGCTTTATTTTCAAATGCAAGTGCTTCATAATTCATTCTCTTTTTTAATAAATAAATAAATAAATCCTAGCTGAAGGTCTGAAGATATTAAGAAGCACAGTTCTTGACACAAACTGGATGTTTAGTCTTTCATTGCATTCACAGCTATAGCCAGATAATCTGGAGTTAGAAAGACAAAGAATCCCTCAATGTAATGCTGCCAAAAAGATGGCAAAATACTAACGTGGGACCATGGAAAGCCAATACATCTGAGTTCACGTCTTTATCCCAGGGCATGTATGTCACTGACTGGGACACTGGGGCAATGGTTCTTACTGCCTAAGATGTGGTCACAGATAAGACATCGATTCTAAAGTGCCTGACACCTAATAAGCGTTCACTTCCTTTCTTTGTAACATGTATGCTTTCATCTGTGATATGTTATGCACTGATTTACAAATTTGGAACCCATGAACACATTCACTGAGAATTGAAATGATATAGTTCTATGTTTTTCACCAGAACAAGGATGGGAAATTCCTCAAATGTATTATCTTCACTTAAATCTTCCTGGAATGCTTTTTTCCCCATCTGAGTTCTGTGCCTTATCCCACCTTTGTTTGTTGAGATGCCTCCAATTTTAAGTCTCCTTCACTTAATACAGCTCTGTACTAACATTGTATGCTCCTATCAACACAGTCTCCTTTGGATTGTAAACACTTTTTTCCTGATCTCTAATTTGGTCCAGGGGTATATGGAAATATCCTGTTAAATGAATTTTTTTAAAAAAAATAAAGTAATAGAAGAAAAAATTACCTGAATTTTCTTCATGACCCCATGGACTTCAGCACACCAGGCTTCCCTGTCCATCACCAACTCCCAAAGCTTGCACAAACTCGTATCCATCGAGTCAGTGATGCCATCCAACCATTTCATCTTCTGTCATCTCCTTCTTCTCCTGCCTTCAATCTTTTCCAGCATCAGGGTCTTTTCCAAGGAGTCAGTTCTTTGCATCAGGTGGCCAAAGTATTGGCGCTTCAGCATCAGTCCTTCCAATGAATATTCAGGACTTATTTCCTTTAGAATTGACTGGTTGGATCTCCTTGCAGTCCAAGGGACTCTCAAGAGTCTTCTCCAACACCACAGTTCAACACCAATTCTTCAGCACTCAACTTTCTTATGGTCCAACTCTCACATCCATACATGACTTGAAAAAACCATAGCTTTGACTAGCCTGACCTGTTGGTAAAGTAATGTCTCTGCTTTTTAATATAATCTTCCCTCATAGCTCAGTGGGTAAAGAATCTGCCTGAAAGACAGGAGACCCAGGTTCAATTCCTGGGTTGGGAAGATCCCCTGGAGAAGTAAATGGCAACCCACTCCAGGATTCTTGCCTGGAGAGTCCCATGGACAGAGGAGCCTGGCAGGCTACTGTCCATTGGGTCACAAGGGTCGGACACATCATAGTGACTAAACCACCATAAACCACCACTGCTTTTTAATATGCTGACTTAGTTTGTCATAGCTTTTCTTCCAAGAAGCAAGTGTCTTTTAATTTCATGGCTACAGTCACTGTCTGCAGTGATTTTGGAGCCCAAGAAAATAAAATCTCTCACTGTTTCCATTGTTTCCCCATCTATTTGCCATGAAGTGATGGGACCAGATGCCATGATCTGCATTTTTTGAATGCTGAGTTTCAAGTGAGCTTTTTCATGCTCCCCTTTCACTTTCATCATGAGACTCTCTAGTTCTTTGCTTTCTCCCATAAGGGTGATGTCATCTGCATATCTGAGGTTATTGATATTTATCTCAGCAATCTTGATTCCAAACTGTGCTTCATTCAGCCTGGCATTTCACATGATGCCCTCTGCATATAGGTTAAATAAGCAGGTTGACAATATATAGCCCTGACACACTCCTTTCCTGATTTGTAACCAGCCTATTGTTCCATGTCTGGTTCTAACTGTTGCTTCTTGACCTGCATACAGGTTTCTCAGGATGCAGGTAGACATCTTGGAGTCTGAAGTCAAGTGGGCCTTAGGAAGCACCACTGTGAGCAAAACTAGTAGAGGTGATGGAATTCCAGCTGAGTAGTTCAAGTCCTAAAAGATGCTATTAAAGTGCCGCACTCAATCTACCAGCAAATTAGGAAAACTCAGCTGTGGTCACAAGGCTGGAAAAGGTAAGTTTTCATTCCAATCCCGAAGAAAGGCAATGCCAAAGAATGTTTTAACTATCACACAATTGCACTCATCTCACACGCTAGCAAAGTAATACTCATAATTCTCCAAGTTAAGCTTCAACAGTACTTGAACTGAGAACTTCCAGATGTTCCAGATGGATTAAGAAAAGGCAGAGGAACCAGAGATCAAATTGCCAACATCTGTTGGATCATAGAAAAAGCAAGAGAATTCCAGGAAAACATCTGCTTCTGCTTTATTGACTGTGTGGATCACAACAAACTGTTGAAAATTCTTAAAGTCTCATTTAAACTAAAAACAAGCCCACATGGTAGATATAGTTACTATTGCTACTTACATATAAGGGCACTAAAACACAGAGAGACTTAGTAACATCATGCTGTCACGTGGGTAGCATGAAACAGATTTGAGATTCACATATAAGCAGTCTTCTTCTTGAGCCTACTCTATTATTTTATTAATCACTATTATATTTTCTTTCTCTTTCCCCACTCTTGGGAAAAGCTTCAAGAGAATCATTTATAAAGTTAGGTGGCTTGTAAGAGGGAAAATATATCCTAGGACCGAGTATATTATAGAATGCAAAATCACATATGGGGACTGCATTAGTTGCCTACTGTGATTATAACAAATTACCATAGATTTGGTGACTTAACACAAATTTAGTATCTGACAGTTCCAGAGGCCATACATTTGAAATCAGTCTCATTGGGCTAAAATCAAGGTGTCAGTGAGTTTATATTCCTTCTGGAGGTTCCAGGGGAAATTGCATTGCCTTGAATTTTCCAACTTCTAGAGGACACCTACATTCTTTGGCTGTGGTCCCTTTTTCTACCTTCAGATCCAGCATATAGCACCTTCTCTATTGTCTGGCATCTGCTTCTGTTGCTTTGAATAAACTGTTGGTAGAAATTGAATGTTAAAGATGCTGCAAGTGAGAACTCAGAAAAAAGTGAGAGTGATGCTGAAATTTCAGCCTCTCTGCACAAGTGCTGAATCAAATTTTACTGTAGCCATGAAATTCAAAGATGCTTACTCCTTAGCTATGAAATTAAAAGTTATGACAAGCCTGGACAGAATATTCAAAAGCAGAGACATCACTGTGCTGACAAAGGGACGTATAGTGAAAGATACGGTTTTTCCAGCAGTCATGTTTGGCTGTGAGATTTGGACCATAAAGAAAGCTGAGCACTGAAGAACTGATGCTTTCAAATTGCGGTGTTAGAGAAGACTCGAGAGTCCTTTGGACAGCAAGGAGATCAAACCAGTCCATCCTAAAGGAAATCAACCCTGAATATTTGTTGGAAGGACTGATGTTGAAGCTGAAACTCCAATACTTTAGCCACCTTATGCAAAGAGTGGTTCATTGGAAAAGACCTTGATGCTGGAAAAGATTGAGGGCAAAAAGAAAAGAGTGCAGCAGAGGATGAGATGGTTAGACAGCATCACTGACTCAGTGAACATGAATTTGAGCAAATTCCAGGAGATGGTGGAGGACAGAGACTGGCCTGCTACATGGAATTGCATGTACATGGAATTGCAAAGAGCTGGGCATGACTTAATGACTGAAGGACTGAAGAGCAGCAGAAAAGGATAGCTTTACTGCTTTTCCAGGCAAAGGTGTCACAGAATGCTCCTGCCTTGGAAAACTATCTGTCCCAATCTGAGAGGATTTAATAGAGAGTTTAACATTCCTTCCAGGGTGGGGTTGCTGATGAGGCGTCTCCTAATCTTGATGAGCCTCCTGTGGTTTCGGGGCTGCTCCCCCTTGATTGCTGTTGCTGTTCAGTTTCTCAGTAGGACTTTTTGCACACCCGTGGCCTGCTGCATGCAGCAGCCTTCCTTCACCATCTCCTGTAATTTGCTAAAACTCCTGTCCACTGAGGCAGTGATGCCAGCCAACCATCTCATCCTCTGTCGTCCCCTTCTCCTCCTACCTTCAATCTTTCCCAGCATCACTGTCTTTATTGGCAACTGTTCATATCTGCCCTTTGGAACTCAGGGAATGTCATGGAGATTAGAGTCTTACCTACAAGAAATTGGGCAGAAAAAAAGATTTATTTGCTCAGAATCCTATAGGGCAGACTCCCCACCACCAACCCCCCTAGTTTCAAAAACATGGTAGAGAAACATTTTCTTAGAGAACAAATGCTTTTTGTAAAAATTTGGTAAAAGCATAAATGTTAAAGTTGCTTTTAGTGAATGCTCATAGGGGAATGAGGAACTGGTTCTTGGAAACCGGAGGAAAAGAATCTATGTTATATAATGGCAGAAAACTTAGTAGCATTGAAGATTTTAGTTGTATGGAAGGCAAGAACTGAAAACACTTTCTAAAGCATTGACACTGTGATTTGGTTTCTTCTTGCTGCTTATTCCAAAACGCTGCTAGAAAGAGAGAAATTGAAGAAAGATCTGTTAACCAAAAAAGGAATAAGAACTTGAAGACTGGGGGAAATTTGTGGCATATCCTAATTGCAAAAGGAGCTAAAATTAGGAAATTCACTCTTAGGAAAATGTGTTCAGGAGTGAAAGCCAAGGGTATGTGTAGCTGGACATCCTTTTGCTAGTGCCTCAGAAGTATCAAAAGCTCAGAGTACTAAATCACACAGAGGTTCTTGGAAGAGATTAGGCATGTGACTCACACATCCCCTTCATCTTCTCAGCAGAAGCCAAAATAAGAAATACGATTATCCAGGAAAGACCTGTGGAGGAGCCTCTTGTCTGAGAGAGTGAATTCCTCTGATATATACTTGAGACTCACAGGTTTCTGAGAATGTTATACCAGCAGAAACCTGAGACCTTGAACTGAAAAGGACCGAAAAGGACAAACGAAAGAAGACTGCCAAACTTCAAAATTCTCCAGGCAGGAAACAGGCTCATAAAACTACTCATCTGCAAAATATACTACTCTTTCTGCAAAAGGAAGTATGTTAGTTGCTCAGTCATGTCTGACTCTTTGCAAACCCACTGTAGCCTGCCAGGCTCCTCTGTCCATGGAGTTCTTAAGGCAAGAATGCTGAAGTGGGTAGCCATTTCCTTCTCCAAAGGATTTTCCTGACCCAGGGTTTGAATCTGGGTCTCCTACATTGTGGGCAGATTCTTTACCATCTAAACCACCTTTCAAAAAATGAACTGTGAACCCAGAGGGTAGGGCCACAGGCCACAGAGGATTATCCCCAGTCCTGGGAAGCTCCTGGAGAGTCAGTCTGCTGGGATTTCAGAATTGCTTCAGTTCAGTTCAGTTCAGTCACTCAGTCATGTCAGACTCTTTGCAACCCCATGGACTGCAGCACGCCAGGCCTCCCTGTTCATCACCAACTCCCGGAGTTTACTCAAACTCATGTCCATTGAGTTGGTGATGTCATCCAACCATCTCATCCTCTGTCATCCCCTTCTCCTCCCACCTTCGATCTTTCCCAGCATCAGGATCTTTTCCAAGGAGTCAGTTCTTCACATCAGGTGGCCAAAGTATTGGAGTTTCAGCTTCAGCAACAGTCCTTCCAAGGAATATTCAGAACTGACCTCCTTTAGGATGGACTGGTTGGATCTCCTTGCAGTCCAAGGGACTCTCAAGAGTCTTCTCCGACATCACAGTTCAAAAGCATCAATTCTTGGGCACACAGCTTTCTTTATAGTCCAACTCTCACATCCATACATGACCACTGGCAAAACCATAGCCTTGACTAGACGGACCTTTGTCAGCAAAGTAATGTCTCTGTTTTTTAATATGCTGTCTAGGTTGGTTATAACTTTTCTTCCAAGGAGTAAGCGTCTTTTAATTTCATGGTTGCAGTCACCATCTGCAGTGATTTTGGAGCCCCCAAAATAAAGTCTGACACTATTTCCACTGTTTCCCCATCTATTTGCTATGAAGTGATGGGCCTGGATGCCATGCTCTTAGTTTTTTTGAATGTTGACCTTTAAGCCAGCTTTTTCATTCTCTTCTTTCATCTTAATCAAGAGGCTCTTTAATTCCTCTTCCCTCTTCCTTCTGCCCTAAGGGTGGTGTCATCTGCACATCTGGGTTATTGATATTTTTCCCGGCAATCTTGATTCCAGCCTGGCATTTCACTTCATCCCTGGAATTTCGCTTGATGTACTATGCATAGACTTTAAATAAGTATGGTGACAATATACAGCCTTGACTTACTCCTTTCCCAGTTTGGAACCAGTCTGTTTTCCATGTCTGGTTGTAACTGTAGCTTCTTGACCTGCATATAGGTTTCACAGGAGGCCGGAAAGATGATCTGGTATTCCCACCTCTTTCTAAGAATTTTCCATAGTTTGTTGTGGTCTACACAGTCAAAAGCTTTAGCCTAGTCAATGAAGCAAAAGTAGAGGTTTTTCTGGAACTCGCTAGCTTTTTCTGTGATCCAGTGGATGTTGGCCATTTGATCTCTGCCAAAGAATATTCAAACTATTGCACAATTGTACTCATTTCACATGCTAGCAAAATAATACTCAAATTCTCTAAAGCTAGGCTTCAACAGTATGTGAACTGAGAACTTCCAGATGTGCAAGCTAGATATGGAAAAGGGCAGAGGAACCAGAAAAAGGAGGATCAGATTCCAAAAGAGGAAGTGAAAAGAAAGATGCAGATGTCAGAGAGGAGAAAAGATGTTACACAGCTAGCTGATCTTAAAGTTGGAATGAAAGGACATGGCCAAGGAATATAGGCAACCCTGGAAGCCAGAAAAGGCAAGAAAACAGATTTTATCCTAGAGACTCCAGAAAACAATTCAAGCTTGCCAATACCTTCATTTTAGCCTTAGTGAAACTGATTTTGGATTTCTGATCTCTATAACTGTATTGCATGCGTACTCAGTTGTATCTGACTTTGGGACCCCACGGACTGTAGCTTACCAGTCTCCTTTGTCCACAAAGATCTCTATGACTATCAGATAAAATATGCTTTAAGATCTATTTACTTTGTGGCCTATAAACTTAATAAAAATCACTTTTCAGATTCTAGTAACTTACTCATTGATTCCTCAATGATATTCTTTGAATACAGTTTCACTTTATGCTTCATAACATATGTGTTTTTGATCTTATTTTACTTTATTATTATCATTTTTTTCATTATATGGCTTCCTAGGACCTGCAGTACAAAACTTAAAAGCAGTGAGAGAAAACAGCTATGTTTTATTCCTAATTCTAAGGAAAGAAATCATTTCACTTTTTGCCACTAAATTAAACTAATTTTTTCATTTGATGCTTTCTATGAACTCCAGGAGTTGGTGATGGACAGGGAAGCCTGGCATGCTGCAGTTCATGGGGTCGCAAAGAGTCGGACACGACTGAGTGACTGAACTGAACTGAACTGAACTGATGAAGTAGAGCGGGTTATCACCTATATCATGAGTAAATGTTGAATTTTGTTATGCTTTTTCTTCATCTACTGAAATCATCCTATTTTTTTTTCACTTCTAGTCTGTTTATATGGTGAATTGCATTGATTCCTTACCAGTAATAAACAAGCCTTGCTTTCCTGCATAAATTAAACTTGGTTGTGATACATTTTCATTTTTATATGTTGGTGGAATCAAGTTGCTAATTTTTTTCAAGAGTTTTGTATCGATGTTCATGAAAGATATAGATCTGATGTTTTCTCCACTCCAGTATTCTTGCCAGGGAAATCCCATGTACAGAGGGCTACAGTCCAGGGGTGGCAATAACTTGGACACCACATAATGCTAGGTTTTAGTTCAATGGAATGAGTAGCACAGTAATTACTCATATTCCATTTACTGGGAGAATTTGTGTAAGTTGGTATTATTTATTCCTTAAACGCTTAATAGAATTCACCAACAAGCCCATAGGCCTAAACTTTTCATTTTGAGAAGAATTGTAACTGCAAGTTCAAGTCCTTTAATAGAGTAGAGTTATTTCTTCCTGAGTAAACTTTGGTAGGTTTTTGTTTTTGTTTTTGTTTTTTCCCAACTCGAAGGAATTTTCTCATTTCATATGACTTGTCAACTGTAGTATCATAAAATTTTTAATAATATGCCTTTACTATCCCGTTGATTTCATAAGAGGTTCAGTCAGTTAGTTCAGTCGCTCAGTCATGTCTGACTCTAAGCGACCCCATGGACTGCAGCACGCCAGGCCTCCCTGTCCATCACCAACTCTTGGAGTTTACCCAAACTCATGTCCATTGAGTTGGTGATGCCATCCAACCATCTCATCCTGTGTCATCCCCTTCCCTGCCTGCCTTCAGTCTTTGCCAGCATCAGGGTCTTTTCGAGTGAGTTAGCTCTTCACATCAGGTGGCCAAAGTATTGGAGTTTCAGCTTCAGCATCAGACCTTCCAATGAACACCCAGGACTGATCTCCTTTAGGATGGACTGATTGGATCTCCTTGCAGTCCAAGGGACTCTCAAGAGTCTTTTCCTATACCACAGTTCAAAAGCATCAATACTTCAGTGCTCAGCTTTCTTTACAGTCCAATTCTCACATCCACACATGACTACTGGAAAAACCACAGCCTTGACTAGATGGACCTATGTTGGCAAAATAATGTCTCTGCTTTTTAATATGCTGTCTAGATTGGTCATAGGTTGCTGTCTAGGTTCCTTGGAGAAGGAAGTGGCAACCCACACCCGTATTCATGCCTGGAAAATGCCATGGAAGGAGGAGCCTTGTAGGCTACAGTTCATGGGGTCACAAAAAGTCAGACACGACTTAGTGACTTCACTTTCTTTCTTTTAGGTTGGTCACAACTTTCCTTCCAAGGAGTAAGCATCTTTTAGTTTCATGGTTGTAGTTGCCATCTGCAGTGATCCTGGAGCCCCAGAAAGTAAAGTCAGCCACTGTTTCCACTGTTTCCCCATCTATTTGCCAAGAAGTGATGGGACCAGATGCCAAGATCTTAGTTTTCTGAATGTTGAGCTTTAAACCAACATTTTCACTCTCCTCTTTCACTTTCATCAAGAGGCTCTTTAGTTCCTCTTCACTTTCTGCCATAAGGGTGGCGTCATCTGAATATCTGAGGTTATTGATATTTCTCCCAGCAATCTTGATTCCAGCTTGTGCTTCATCCAGCCCAGCGTTACTCATGATGTACTCTGCATATAAGTTAAATAAGCAGGGTGACAATATACACCCTTGACATACTCCTTTTCATATTTGGAACCAGTCTGTTGCTCCATGTCCAGTTCTAACTGTTGCTCGCTGACCTGCATACAGATTTTTCAAGAGGCAGGTTAGGTGGTCTGGTATTCCCAACTCTTGAAGAATTTTCCACAGTTTGCTGTGATCCATACAGTCAAAGGCTTTGGCATAGTCAATAAAACAGAAATAGATGTGTTTCTGGAACTCTGTTGTTTTTCCAATGATCCAGAGGATGTTGGCAATTTGATCTCTGGTTCCTTTTCTAAAACCTTTTCTAAAGCTTTTTCTAAAGCCTTTTCTAAAACCAGCTTGAACATCTGGAAGTTCATGGTTCACGTATTGCTGAAGCCTGGCTTGGAGAATTTTGAGCATTACTTTGCTAGTGTGTGAGATGAGTGCAATTGTGTAGTAGTTTGAGCATTCTTTGGCATTGCTTTTCTTTGGGATTGGAATGAAAACTGAAATTTTCTGGTCCCATGGCCACTGCTGAGTTTTCCAAATTTGCTGGCATATTGAGTGCAGCACTTTCACAGCATCATCTTTTAGGATTTTAAATAGCCCAACTGGAATTCCATCACACCCACTAGCTTTGTTCATAGTGATGCTTCCTAAGGCCCACTTGACTTCACATTCCAGGATGTCTGGCTCTAGGTGAGTGATCACACCATCGTGATTATCTGGGTCATGAAGATATTTTTTGTACAGTTCTTACCACCTCTTTTTAATATCTTCTGCTTCTGTTAGGTCCATACCATTTCTGTCCTTTATTGAGCCCATTTTTGCATGAAATGTTCCCTTGGTATCTCTAATTTTCTTTAAGAGATCTTTAGTCTTTCTGATCATATTATTTTCCTCTATTTCTTTCCATTTATCACTGAGGAAGGCTTTCTTATCTCTCCTTGCTATTCTTTGGAACTATGCATTCAAATGGGAATATCTTTCCTTTTCTCCTTTGTTTTTTGCTTCTCTTCTTTTCACAACTATCTGTAAGGCCTCCTCAGACAGACATTTTGCTATTTTGCATTTCTTTTTCTTGGGGATGGTTTTGCTCCCTGTCTCCTGTACAATGTCACGAACATCCATCCATAGTTCATCAGGCACTCTGTCTATCAGATCTATTTCTCACTTCCACTGTATTATCATAAGGAATTTGATTAAGTCATACCTGAATGGTCTAGTGGTTTTCCCCACTTTCTTCAATTTAAGTCTGAATTTGGCAATACGGAATTCATGATCTGAGCCACAGTCAACTCCCAGTCTTGTTTTTGCTGACTGTATAGAGCTTCTCCATCTTTGGCTGCAAAGAATATAATCAGTCTGATTTCAGTGTTGACCATCTAGTGATGTCCACGTACAGAGTATTCTCTTGTGTTGTTGGAAGGTGTTTGGTATGACCAGTGTGTCCTCTTGGCAAAATTCTGTCTTAGCTCAGATGCTAAAGAATCTGCCTGCAATGAAGGAGACCCCAGTTCGATTCCTGGATCAGGGAGATCCCCTGTAGAAGGGATAGGCTGGCTACCCACTCCAGTATTCTTGGGTTTCCCTGGTGGCTCAGATGGTAAAGAATCCACATGCAGTGTGGGAGACCTGAGTCCAATCTGTGGGTGGGGAAGATCCCCTGGAAGAGGGCAGGCAACCCACTCCAGTATTCTTGCCTGGAGAATTCCTGTGGCCTGAAGAGCCTGGCAGGCTGCAGTCCTTGGGGGTCACAGAGTCAGACACGACTGAGTGGTTAAGTACAAGCACCGTCTACACTTTGGATTCGAGTGAGTTTTTTATTCATTCATTTTTACTTCATTGCAGAATGTTGGTGTTTTTTTTTTTGTTTGCTTAGTTGTTTTTTTTTCTTTATCTGTAACTTATTTTTTGTTTTGATTCATGGGTTATTAAGAAGTATGTTTGTGAATTTATAAATATTTGGGATTTCTTGCCATCATCTTTCTGTTACTGATTCTAGTTCAATTCTGACATGATCAGAGAACATGCTTTATATAATTTTAATTCTTTTGAATTTGTTAATGTTTGTTTTGTAGCCCAAAATATGCTATGTATTAGCAAATGTCACTTGCGTACTAGAAACAAATGTTTTCCACTTTTGTCATGTAGCATGTTCTATTAATGTTAGTTATGTCAATTTCCTTGATAATATTATCTTCTATAACCATACTGACATTTTAAATCTACTTGTTCTATCAGTTTCTATCAATTATTATTAACCTACTATAGTTACAATTATTCCCCTTCTTATTTCAGTCTTGTCAGTTTTTACTTCATGAATTTTGAAGCTGTTATTAGTTATTTACATTTACATTTTTTGTTGATGTTTTCTTAATAAGTTCAATCATGTTTGAGACATAAGAAGTAGATAATGATGAGACAGAAATAGTATTTATTTGGCAGTGTTTTTTTTTTATATATTTCTTTAAAATAATGCAGAGTTCAATATTCTGTCAAATGATGCAGACTGAAATTTATCTTACTTGCCAGGATGCAGTTCATTTTGCAAGTTAATTCCCACTAAGTTATGAATGGCACAGAGGAAGAAACAGTGAAGTTTATTGAGACATCTCTGAACAGGTTTCCTTCTTAGTCAAGCTTCATTTGGGAATTCTCCATGCATAAACGGGGTTTACTGTTCACAATATGAATCTGGGTCAATGGGGAAGGCTGAAAATAGCACTTGTTTTGAGAAAAATGTATATAATCTTACGTTCTAAAATCTGAGACACTAGAAAGCACTGAAGAAGGAAATCAGTGAGTAAACTCTGGGTTAACACTATGCAGCGCAGGAAATTTTTCAACCTTTACAGATAATCTTTGTCCTCTTTTTTCATCATATGTAGAACCTTCTCGGACACACAGTATTTTATTTATTGTGTGAAAAGCTTCAAAGGCAACCTGGTCGATTTTATTCCCAGTAGATTGTTTCACCATCTGTTCAAGCAGTAAAACTCATAGCACTTGGCAAATATCAGTCTCAGGCTACGTCTACACAGCACCAGTGAAGGATTTCATAAGAGAGAATTCATGACATTTTGATAATTATTTTGGGTTACCAAGTAGGAGAATGTAACTGGAATATTTTCTGACTCACATTTGTAATTGATAATAATCCTGGTAATAAATATTAACTAAATTTTGACTTCTAATGATATTATCTGATTAGAGTTGTGAGAGACCTTACCCTGAATAAAGACTTCCCAGATGGAGCTAGTGGTAAAGAACCTTCCTGCCAATGCAGGAGTGATGAAATGTGGATTCCATCCCTGGGTTCACAAAGATCCCCTGGAGGAGGGCATGGTAACCCTCTCTAGTATTCTTGCCTGGAGAATCCCATGGACAGAGGAGCCTCATGGGCTACAGTCCATAGGGTCGCAAAGAGTCAGACGCGACTGAGGCAACTTAGCACCTATGCATCCTGAATAAAATTTATGCAGATTGAATAATCCCCTATATGAATTTCATTCGCTCATTTTGTTGCCTAAAAAATATTGATTGAGCACTCATTTTGTATTGAGCACAATTGTGAACACTGAGATAGTGAAAAAAAATTGAATTGAAAAATAAATAAATAAATAAAATAAAATAAATAAAAAGTGCCTTCTCTTACATTCTAATGTCAGTGATAACTGCTAAGAGGCTAAATGTGATGAAGATATACTTTTGAAAGATGGTCAGGAAAAGTTTCTCTAAGGAGGTGACATTTTAACAGAGACATGAATAAAGAAAGAGTGAACAAGGCAGTTTATCTAGGTAAAAATCACCTTAAGCAAAAGGAACAGCTGATTCAGAATCCCTGAGGCAGGACAAGCAAGCAGGCCAGTGTGCCTCAAGCAGGGACGTGGGTAAGGGAAGAGTGATAAGGGGTAAACTCTAAGAAGGTGAAAGTGGCAGGGGTCAGATTATGTGATATTTATTGCATTTTATTCCAAATGTAATGGCGATCACTGGAGAATTTGAGCAGGAAAGTCACTCATCAGGCCGTTTCTGATGTTTTGATAGGGTCTCTTGGGCTCCTGGGTGGAAAAGTCAGCAGATTGTATGGATGTGGGCACAAAGGGGAAGTCAAGAGCCCAGCCAGGAAGACACTGCACAGACCCAAGCGAGGGAGGGAGGCGGCCTAGAACAGGCTGTAAGGAGCAGCAGGATTTCTGATCTCTTTTGAAGAACTTTTGCTAATGGATCAAATGTGTGAAAGAAAGAAGAGTCTTCTACTACAAAGCCACAGTCATCAAGACAGTATGGTACTGGCACAAAGACAGAAATATAGATCAATGGAACAGAATAGAAAGCCCAGAGATAAATCCACGAACCTATGGACACCTTATCTTTGACAAAGGAGGCAAGGATATACAATGGAAAAAAGACAGCCTCTTTAACAAGTGGTGCTGGGAAAACTGGTCAACCACTTGTAAAAGAATGAAACTAGAACACTTTCTAACACCATACACAAAAATAAACTCAAAATGGATTAAAGATCTAAATGTAAGACCAGAAACTATAAAACTCCTAGAGGAGAACATAGGCAAAACACTCTCCGACATAAATCACAGCAAGATCCTCTATGACCCACCTCCCAGAATATTGGAAATAAAAGCAAAACTAAACAAATGGGACCTAATGAAACTTAAAAGCTTTTGCACTACAAAGGAAACTAAGTAAGGTGAAAAGACAGCCCTCAGATTGGGAGAAAATAATAGCAAATGAAGCAACAGACAAAGGATTAATCTCAAAAATATACAAGCAACTCCTACAGCTCAATTCCAGAAAAATAAATGACCCAATCAAAAAATGGGCCAAAGAACTAAACAGACATTTCTCCAAAGAAGACATACAGATGGCTAACAAACACGTGAAAAGATGCTCAACATCACTCATTATTAGAGAAATGCAAATCAAAACCACAATGAGGTACCATTACACGCCAGTCAGGATGGCTGCTATCCAAAAGTCTACAAGCAATAAATGCTGGAGAGGGTGTGGAGAAAAGGGAACCTTCTTAGACTGTTGGTGGGAATGCAAACTAGTACAGCCACTATGGAAAACAGTGTGGAGATTTCTTAAAAAACTGGAAATAGACCTGCCATATGACCCAGCAATCCCACTTCTGGGCATACACACCGAGGAAACCAGATCTGAAAGAGACACGTGCACCCCAATGTTCATCGCAGCACTGTTTATAATAGCCAGGACACGGAAGCAACCTAGATGCCCATCAGCAGATGAATGGATAAGGAAGCAGTGGTACATATACACCATGGAATATTACTCAGCCATTAAAAAGAATTCATTTGAATCAGTTCTAATGAGATGGATGAAACTGGAGCCCATTATACAGAGTGAAGTAAGCCAGAAAGATAAAGAACATTACAGCATACTAACACATATATATGGAATTTAGAAAGATGGTAATGATAACCCTATATGCAAAACAGAAAAAGAGACACAGAAATACAGAACAGACTTTTGAACTCTGTGGGAGAAGGTGAGGGTGGGATGTTTCAAAAGAACAGCATGTATACTATCTATGGTGAAACAGATCACCAGCCCAGGTGGGATGCATGAGACAAGTGCTCGGGCCTGGTGCACTGGGAAGACCCAGAGGAATCGGGTGGAGAGGGAGGTGGGAGGGGGGATCGGGATGGGGAATACGTGTAAATCTATGGCTGATTCATATCAATGTATGACAAAACCCACTGAAATGTTGTGAAGTAATTAGCCTCCAACTAATAAAAAAAAAAAAGAAAAAAAAAGAAAGAAGAGTCTTTCTGTCTCTCTCCAGTCTTACCAGGTCAACGCTGGGTGAATGGTTGGGCCAATGACTGAAACCAGGTAAGTATAAAAGGCTTAATTTTGAATAAATCAAAGGTGAGGGTGGGATGTTTCGAAAGAACAGCATGTATATTATCTATGGTGAAACAGATCACCAGCCCAGGTGAGATGCATGAGACAAGTGCTCGGGCCTGGTGCACTGGGAAGACCCAGAGGAATCGGGTGGAGAGGGAGGTGGGAGGGGGGATCGGGATGGGGAATACGTGTAAATCTATGGCTGATTCATATCAATGTATGACAAAACCCACTGGAAAAAAATAAATAAATAAATAAAGGAGAAATTGGAAAAAAAAAAAAAAAGTGATATCTTTATTTACATCTAAAAGAGATGTTGACCAGACCATTTGTAGAATTCCTTATTTCAGGAATACACATCAAAGCCATTGAAACAAATTTGGGAGCCACCAGCATATAGATAGTATTTAAAGTAATGAGAATGGGTAGAAACGAGATCCGAGGTTAGAGCCTTGTATTAATCTATTTTTGCTACCCTGGTGTACTCTATCACAGAGATGAAAGAGAAACCATTGGAGCAGAATAAAAACAAGAATGTATGGTCTCCTGGAAGCCTGGGAACAAACATATTTCAAAAACCTAGAGGAAGAGATCGGTTCTGTGAATTTGTTTCTTAATGCTTTCACTCATTTTGTCCCAGTCTTAATCAATATAAGTAGGAAGAAATAAGCACATTTTATCTATTGAAGAGCTAGAAAATGAAGTTGAAATAAAAACAGAAAACTCATGAAAAATATAGTGTTACAGATTCTATTTTCTGATCATAATACCTGGGATATACAACAGCACACCTCATTTTCTTATTTATATGATAGAACCTGAGGATAGACCCTCAAGTGAGCAACACATATATGAATATATATCTACCTTTGTTGCTATGTTCAATAGCAATGACAGTATCATTTTCTTTTTTCCCTCCATTTCCAGATTACCAGTGATGTGGGTAACCTATATATTTAGAAATGAATCATTCACCAAGAAACTAAAATAACTATATTGGACTCCACTCCAGATGATTTATTCTTAGCTGATTAAAGGGGGAAAAAGCACTCTAAAATTTTATCTTTTATGTAAAATCATGTGTATATGTTGGTGCTTATATTACTACTCCCTGACTGTAAATTGATAGTCTTCATCTACATAGAGCATAGGGGATATTCTATTTCTTTTTCTCTGATGTTAAAAGAGCCAAAACTAGTATATCCCCCTGATAAACACACTGTCTTTCTATCCCCACAGAAGCCAGTCTGCACAAGTTAATTGCTTGGACCTGACAGTGCAGGGCAAAGCAATAATAAATGGGGTGTACTGGGTTGTAGAAAGAACAGATGTGAGTTTTCTGCTCCACTGTACGATGAATTAATTCTCTATCTCTCCATTTATATACTGTGGTCACCACCAAAGACCTATGTTTAAAGACTCTATGGTAAAACACTCTTCATAAGGTCTCTGGTGGCATCTAAAATTTCTCCTTTAAGATACAGTCCTTTTCTACAGTGCTGGGGAGGAGGGGCTTTTACTTGAAATGCCACTGAAATATGATTTTTGTTTCTGGTTGCTCTAAAAAACTCTTGCTCACAGACCTACTGCCTGGAGAAACTAGAATTGTGCAATTACCTATAACTTTGTCCCTATGGAAAATGTAGTTGAAATACATTTTGTAAATTTTGATATTTTATTTTTTATCTGACTCAAAGGATGCACATATTTAAGCTCCTAGGAAAGTAGCACTAGCTTGGGTTCAGAAGACTGATCCATGAAAAAAAGTGTTCTTAATTTATTAATATATTTTTTTGAAGTCACATATTTCACTATTCAAACTAAATGCCATGCAAACCTCATGTGTTTCTATTGCTTCTCTGGGCACAGACCAGCTGCTTGATGATGAAAATATTCTGAGACTCTATCACTAGACAGAATTTGTTGTTGTTTAGTCTTTAAGTTGCGTCTGACTCATGACCCAAAGACTATAGCCAGCCAGGCTCCTCTGTCCACGGAATTTCCCAGGCAAGAACACTGGGGTGGGTTGTCATTCACTTCTCCAGGGGATCTTCCCGACCCAAGGATTGAACCTGGGTCTCCTGCATTGCAGGCAGATATTTTACCATTTGAGCCACCAGGGAAGGCCATATTGAATAATGGAAAATTTTAACTCCAATCCTAATAATCATTGATCATCCACAACAGAAAATTGACTTCATTAAAATTTACATACTGTGCTTGGCTCTTTTTTCTTTTTTTGTGATCAAGTTTAATATGATGCTAACATGGCATAGTAAAAATGTACATATAAACATTCTACATAATCATCCTACAAATATTGGAGATTTCAATAAATGTTTAATTTTGTTTATTTTCCTGGTATATCTCATTAGATTTCCCCAAAAAACCTTCTGAGAGTTATTTTTAATGTTCTCTAATCCAAAAGGTCTCTAGAACCAGACACACTGTAGTGTAGGAAGCTTCCCCACAGAGTTATGCCAAATTCTTTTGTTATTCAACTCAGACTTTTCCTGATCATTTGCCAAATAATACTGAGGCAGAAACAAAATTAAAATAAGACAAAATAGATTAGATTTTTTTAAGGTAAAGTTAGCTCTTCTGCACTTTCAGGTAGCCAGGAAAATGTCTGATATTCTTAAAACTCAAATTGGCTAATTCCAAGAGACGGGGTAGATGAGCTCATGTTTCAGTGAAATGGATGTCAGGCAAAATATGGACTTTTTATCTAGGCATTGGCATTTAATGTAAAAAGGAAGCTGAAAGCAGCAAAGTCATTGGCAAGCTTGACCTATGAAATATGAAACCCCATTGGGTGAGAAAGTATCACATGTGGAAAATCTGCTAAAGAGGCTTAATTAAAATCTCAGAGCATTTATATTCCTAATAATCACAAGAATAAGCCTTTGCATTTGCACGTATCTTTTATTTTTAATCTTTGTTTGAATGTGTTTTTATGAAAATTCCATTCTTGAATGTGGTTAGCATCATTGTCACACAAACACATCACGTTCATTCCTGCTTCCACATTCTACTCTCATGCCCCATTGTACAAAAAGTTGGGGCATGCTAAGTCAGCCCTCAAATGAGAGAGGAAACCAGGAAGGTCAGTAATGGGATGATTACAGGGCTAAGGACAGATGCTAGACTGTAAGACAGACTTGGAGTTGAGACTTAGCTCAACCACTTCCTATTAGTATGTTTTTGAGAAAACTATTTAATTTCCCTAAATTGTTTCCTCATTGGTAAAATGGGGATAGTAATATTTTAACATCTCAGCTCAATCCCTCTTAAATCTGTACACAATGTTAACCCAAGACTTTCTTCTATTTGGGGATGAGAATAGAGATCACTCTTGCTCTAAGGAGAGGTTATCAATAGAAGATGCAAAAAGCTAATGGTCAATGATTGCTTTTTAGGCTTTAAAAACTCCGAGTCTAGGTGAAAGTTGGAAAAACACAAATGCAACACCTCAACTCTTTTTAACCTTCTCTGGCAATCTCCCCACTCACTTGGATTCTATGTCTCTGAGCTGGGGAGAGTAAGAGAAAATTGGAAGGAAATAAAATTGAAGCTTGAAAGCTTAGCAGTTTGATATGGAGGTGCTGAAACTGAGGTAGGACATGGCCCTTTAAAACTGAGAAAACAAAAGTTGAGGATATTTGATGCCCACTTTCTGGATGAGCTCTGACAGGCCTGCAGATGTGCCCCAGGTCAGTATGATGTAGGTGCCAAGTGAATCAGGGTGACTGCCCAGGATTTCAGGAGCAGAGAATATCTGAGGGGGACCCAGTCAACTGCAGTCTCAGGAAGGTTCAGGAAACAGCCAAACCTTACCTGAAGGTAGAAGAATCACATAAAATTAATCTTTAATTCAATGGAAATGTGCATTCACAAATAGCTTGTACCGAGTGGCAAGAGGCCACTGAAACAAATGCCAGTGGATATGCAAACCAAACAATTACGTGTCTCCCTGAATACCAGCACAGGACAGATCAAGACCAAGAAGTGGAGTTCTCTCCCTACCATACTACAGAGTTTTTATAAGCCCTGAATCTTAGAATCAACTTCAGGAATTGGGAAAGCAAGGAGAATTCATTCTATATTTGACTTTAACTTGAAATAATTTCAAAATATCTAAGTTTCCCTAGAATGAACTGATTCTATTGCAGATTCTATTCCTGGACAGAATTGGCAATCAAGATAGAAATTAAGTGCAGGTAGGAGAAAATAAAATTACTTTTCTGTTTTCTGAAGTCATTTTCTGAACATTGAACTTTTTAGTCTGTGAAAATTTTGTGTGTTCTATATATGCGGGCCTTTTGACTACACAGAAGAGGTTTTATTTCCATATAGTAAAAGAATATGTATCAGAGAGCATATCTCATTAGCCTAACACACATCCAGACTGTGTGGCCACAGTTAGGGTGACTGCTGCCAGGTGTATGGTGGGTTCTAGTTACTCACACAAGGAAGTAGTCAAGTGGTTCTCAAACACCAAGGTGCATAAGGAGCATGTTAACATTGCCCTGTGCCTCAGATATTCTGCTTCCTTAGGATTTGAAGCTTTTACATGGTGTCTAAGTTATTTGGATACTGGTTAAGCTATCTAGCAACACTGGTTCCAGTTAAAAGAAAAAAAAAAAAAAGAGGAAAGAGAGAAAAGGACCGAGCAGATATTAAAATAATTATATGTATACCAAATAGTTATTAGGTAGCAGCATTATAATCTTCTCTTTAAAGAAAGAGACACTCAGTTGCAATATTAAGGAGAACATAAATAGCTAAGTTTGAACAATTGGATTGCCTTCTAAATTTACCTATTGTTGTTCAGGCAGTTATGACCATAAACCAACCATCATGAAAGGAACACAAAACTTATTAGAGCAGTTGTAAACTGCAAGCATCAATACAACATATAAATCTATAGCAATAGTATTTATTTTACAAGTAAATCACAAGAAAAATACAGGTTGACTAAATGAGTATAGAGAAACTGTTTTAAAATGAATTTAAGAACCTAAACTAGCAGCTTAGCAGACAAAACAAAGCAGTTTACTGGCTGAATAAAGCACGGATGTGCCATCTCACAGCTGGACAGAACTCAGCTTTTGTGGCCCTGGTTGCAAGAGGCTTCGTTAAAATGTTTACTAGCAAGAAGCAAAGTAACTGTGGCAAGACCCGGCCACCTCCACTAGGCCTTCTCCTCTAAGCTCTCACCTTTTGTTGGAGCAGATTTTTTTTTTTTCAGGCCAAGTAAAAACATAAACTTTGATAGCATATTAAATGAAAAAATTTTACACTGAAAATCTTTCAACCCTAGAAAACCCTGAGTCTCAGGCAAACCAGAATAGTTGGTTACCCTATTTGCAAGAGAAAAGGTTGCTTGTCTTATAAATATTCTACTCAGAAGACGATGAAGACCTTTGTAATAGGAATCGTATTTTGAACCATGTTCATCAGATATTTCATTTGCCTTTTTGAGTACAAGACTTTCCATTGGTTTGCTCAAAGGATCCATCTATCTTGGGCACGGCAGTTCTTCGCGTCAGGTGGCCAAAGTATTGGAGCTTCAGTTTCAGCATCAGTCCTTCCAAAGAATGTTCAGGGTTGATTTCCTTTAGGATTAACTGGTTAGATCTCCTTGCAGTCCAAGGGACTCTCAAGAGTCTTATCCAACACTACAGTTCAAAAGCATCAATTCTTCAGCACTCAGTTTTCTTTATGGTCCAATTCTCACATCTATATATGACCACTGGAAAAACCATACCTTTGACTATACAGACGTTTGTTGGCAAAGTAATGTCTCTGCTTTTTAAGATGCTGTCTAGGTTTATCATAGCTTTTCTTCCAAGGAGCAAGTGTCTTTTAATTTCATGGCTGCAGTCACCATCTGCAGTGATTTTGGAGCCCAAGAAAATAAAGTCTGTCACTGTTTCTATTGTTTCTTCATCTATTTGCCATGAAGTGATGGGACCGAATGTTGAGTTTTAAGGCAGCTTTTTCACTCTCCTCTTTCACTTTGAGCAAGAGCCCCTTTAGTTCCTCTTCTCTTCTGCCATGAGTTGTATCATCTATGTATCTGAGGTTATTGATATTTTTCCTGGTAGATATATTTACCAGTATATATTATGATATTTAATATATAGTAAGTGTGATAGTAAAAATATTTAACAACCAATATGGCATAGTTGGGGCTTCCTTGGTAGCTCAGCTTGTAAAAATTTGCCTGCAATGTAGGAGACCCTGGTTCAATTCCTGGATTGGGAAGATTCCCTGGAGAAGGCATAGGCTACCCACGACAGTATTCTTGGGCTTCCCTGGTAGCTCAGATGGTAAAGAATTCACCCGCAATGTGGGAGACCTGGATTCTCTCCCTGGGTTGAGAAGAGTCCCCTGGATGAGGGCATGGCAACCCACTCCAATATTCTTGCCTGGAGAATCCCAATGGACAGAGGTGCCTGGTGGGCTATAGTCCATGGGGTCACAAAGAGTCAGACACCTCTGAGTGACTAAGCACAGCATATGGCATGGTTACTGCTGGCCAAAGTGATGAAGAGTGGTTGACAGGTTGAGAATTTCTCAAAAAGTTGGAATTTGAGATGAGACCCAAAGAATGAAAAGGAACCGGCTATGAAAAAATATGTAAGACATAAGATCAAAAATGTAAACCAAATCAGTCTACTGACACTTCGGTAATAAACTATATGGTGAAAGAATTAGAAGAAGAGTTAGTATATGTATATGTAAAACTGAATCACTATGCTGTACATCTGAAACTAATACAACATTGTAAATACTTCAAATTTTTTTAAAAATAAAATAACCAAAATAATAAAAATAAAACCCCTGCAATACATTAGTAAGTGTACTTGACAGAGGATATTCACTGTGTTTCTTGAATAACCATGTACAAATTGAATCATATTTTCAAGTCTTTTTAATGAGTCTCATTTTTTAAAGCATTATGATTATTATTTTAAAAATATATTATTTAGGGGAAAAAAGACTATTCAGGCTATTGTAAGGAATAGACTTTTATTTGTTAAGTTAATGGGGAAAACTCGGAAAGATTTTGAGCAGAAAATGACATGATTTAAGTTGCTTTCTAAAAAGAGCACTCTTCTCCCTGCTGCTTTGGCCACTAACACACGTGTGTGTGTGTGTGTGTGTGTGTGTGTTAGGTGCTCAGTTGTGTCTGACTCTTTGCGACCCCGTGGACTGTAGCCTGCCAGACTCCACTGTCCATGGGGATTCTCCAGGCAAGAATACTGGAGTGGGTTGCCATTTCCTTCTCCAGGGGATCTTCCCAGCCCAGGGATCAAACCCAGGTCTACCTCATTGCAGGCAGATTCTTTACTGTCTGAGCAGGCATTAATAATAACCAGGATGAGATGACTTGATGGCATCACTGACGCAATTTCAGGAGATAGAGGAGGAGGGGGAAGGCTGGCAGGCTGCAGTTCACGGAGTCACAGTCAGACACAACGTAGTGACTGAACAAGGACAGTGCCGCATCGCCAGGAGTGTACGCAGGGAACTCCCTCACAACACTTCTCTCAACCCACCCTCCTGGCGGTTTCCCCCCAAGGCCTCCTGAAGGAACCCAGTGTAGTTACCCTGCTGCTGGCTTTCTCGCTCCTGACAGTCCTACTCTTTTTTTTTTTCTTTTTTTTTTTTTTATTATTATTTTTTTTTTCCAGTGGGTTTTGTCATACATTGATATGAATCAGCCATGGATTTACATGTATTCCCAATCCCGATCCCCCCTCCCACCTCCCTCTCCACCCGATTCCTCTGGGTCTTCCCAGTGCACCAGGCCCGAGCACTTGTCTCATGCATCCCACCTGGGCTGGTGATCTGTTTCACCATAGATAGTATACATGCTGTTCTTTTGAAATATCCCACCCTCACATTCTCCCACAGAGTTCAAAAGTCTGTTCTGTATTTCTGTGTCTCTTTTTCTGTTTTGCATATAGGGTTATCGTTATCACCTTTCTAAATTCCATATATATGTGTTAGTATGCTGTAATGTTCTTTATCTTTCTGGCTTACTTCACTCTGTATAATGGGCTCCAGCTTCATCCATCTCATTAGGACTGGTTCAAATGAATTCTTTTTAATGGCTGAGTAATATTCCATGGTGTATATGTACCACAGCTTCCTTATCCATTCATCTGCTGATGGGCATCTAGGTTGCTTCCATGTCCTGGCTATTATAAACAGTGCTGCGATGAACATTGGGGTGCACGTGTCTCTTTCAGATCTGGTTTCCTCAGTGTGTATGCCCAGAAGTGGGATTGCTGGGTCATATGTATATCTACCTAAAGAAACAAAGGACCTATACATAGAAAACTATAAAACACTGATGAAAGAAATCAAAGAGGACACAAACAGATGGAGAAACATACCGTGTTCATGGATTGGAAGAATCAATATTGTCAAAATGGCTATTCTACCCAAAGCAGTCTATAGATTCAATGCAATCCCTATCAAGCTACCAACGGTATTTTTCACAGAACTAGACCAAAGAATTTCACAATTTGTATGGAAATACAAAAAACCTCAAATAGCCAAAATAATCTTGAGAAAGAAGAATGGAACTGGAGGAATCAACCTGCCTGACTTCAGACTCTACTACAAAGCCACAGTCATCAAGACAGTATGGTACTGGCACAAAGACAGAAATATAGATCAATGGAAAAGAATAGAAAGCCCAGAGATAAATCCACGAACCTATGGACACCTTATCTTTGACAAAGGAGGCAAGGATATACAATGGAAAAAAGACAACCTCTTTAACAAGTGGTGCTGGGAAAACTGGTCAACCACTTGTAAAAGAATGAAACTAGAACACTTTCTAACACCATACACAAAAATAAACTCAAAATGGATTAAAGATCTAAATGTAAGACCAGAAACTATAAAACTCCTAGAGGAGAACATAGGCAAAACACTCTCCGACATAAATCACAGCAAGATCCTCTATGACCCACCTCCCAGAATATTGGAAATAAAAGCAAAACTAAACAAATGGGACCTAATGAAACTTAAAAGCTTTTGCACTACAAAGGAAACTATAAGTAAGGTGAAAAGTCCTACTCTTTTGAAAGTCCTTCTTTTAGTCCCACTTTTCAGTTCCTACTTGCTTCACTTCTGAATATATTAACGTCAGGTCTTCTTAGCTGATCTTCTGAGCATATTCATGAGGGGTCTTCTTACTCCTTACTTCTTGGAGGAGAAGTTTTAGTACAACTACATGGAAGAATGTAGCCTAGATTGCTGCAGAGCTAGAAAAAATGAACAGGTACTCTCTCCCCATCATTCTTTCCCATACTTCCCAATTTAATGCAGTGTTTTGATGATGCCATATTTTTGGCTAGTATCTGAATCACAGCTTGTCTGATACAGAATGGTCAGCACATTTGCCCCAAAAGGTTTGTGTTTAGTGACCACTTTCAGCTGGGTAGCATGGCTGCCGGTTTGGGACTATATGTGTTCCTCCCGATTCATTTTTAGCCTGGAGCAATACCTTTAAGGGATTGTCCTGCTCTGGCAATGCATGCCTAGGTCTGCATGATAGGAACATCTGCTTCATATCCAGAGCTTGCCAACTTAGTTCCCTAAACTGCCCTCTTTGTCACTGGTACACCTCATTTCTCACAAATTCTCTGCTTCTTGGCCTTTTTTTTTTTTTTTTTCATTCTCTGATGATGATGATGATATTTACAGTGATAATATGATATAACCACAACCACACGGGTGCAGCCAGTGTTGTCTTCATCCCAGGCATGGTGATGGCTGCCTAGCACGTGTTATCTCAAATAATCCATTCAGCAATTGCCAAACTTGAGTATAATTTAAGCTCATTTTAGAGGGGAGAAAAGTAAGACTTATAGGCTAGAAGATCACATAGCTTGTGAGAAGTGAACCCATACTTAACATTCAGAACGTTCTGACAGGAAAGCCCACAGTCCTGCCAACCCATTCCTTCTTGGACCGCCGAGGGTTCTTGTTTCCTCTAGCTACCACAACTGAATGTGTTCCTTGATTCACTTTGGTACTAACACTTCCAGTCTAGCTTCTCTTGGGAAAAATCTTCCCCGTGTACTTACTTATTTAATCTGCTTTCCATAATTGGTCTTCTTTTTTTTTGCTTACCTATTTGTCATAGAATGGCACAGCAAAGCTATTAATGCTTCTTAAGCAGCAAGCAGTATGTGTTTTCTGACAAACCTGCTAATGGATGCAGACTCTGATGATTAAGATAGAAATATTTTTAAAAGTACAAATATTCAGACATTTTATGTACCCACGCTGACCACAGTACCCCAACTGAGCAATTATATCATTCCAAGCAGGCATAATTCTTTAAACAATAATGCACTCTCAGAACACAGTAAATGGTTAAATAATACTCAAGACTAACTTTTCTTTTTCTTAGAGAAGATTATCTCTGCCTCTTTATATATGCATACTCACAGGAAAAAATAGACCTACATGTTCTTGTCCTCAAGAATTCCTATGTAAATAGATGAAATTTTTTCAGTGATAGCTCTTTATTTACAAATAAATAAGTTTAAAATATGCTAACTAGTGAAAAAACTACTAGTGAAAGTAATTTTTAAAGATAGTCTCAATTTAATGGCAATAGTATATTTTGATTGCATGTCTGAGAGATTTATTTGAAGTGTTTTCACTATTCTGTAAACTGAATTTACTTTCTGGCTGATTTTATTCCATTATTTTATATTCTAAAGCATAGAATACAAAAATGTATTAGAAAAAATATTTCCTTTCTATTTCTTTTTGGATATTTGGACAATTTTTCAAAGACTATTTATTGTTGAACACATATTAGAATGAATGTGATAGCTTTTTTAAAAAAAAATGGGGGGCATTTTGAAAATAATTGTTAAAGTTTAAGATAGGAAGGAAAGGTGGCAGTGATAGTTATAAATTTTTTGTTCGTATATTAATATCATGCTAATCTTATTATTGGGCTTCCCAGGTGGCACAGTGGTAAAGAATTTGCTTGCCAGTGCAGGAGGCTAAAGAGATGCAGCTTCCATCCACAGGTCAGGAAGATCCCCTGGACTAGGACATGGCAACCCATTCCAGCATTCTTACCTGGAAAATTCTATGAACACAGGAGCACAGAAGGCTACCCTCTATGGGGTCTCAAATGGTCAGAAACAACGGAACTACGGAGCACAGCACAATCCTGTTATTAACTCATAGAATTTACACAAAATCCAGTGGAATGGAGTTTGATCATTTTACTGACACAGAAAATGTAACTCAGAATTTTCTAAGTGTGCAATTCAAATAGAGCTTAGTTGTAATTGTATAAATGGGGACATAAAATTGAAGTGATTTTCTTTCCTCTGGAATAATGTTGAATTTTGGAAAAGTAGTGACTTGGATATGCTTACTTTTGTTATTCGCTAGTGTACATGTGTGAAAAGATGGTACTTAAATTTTTCATTCAGTTCAGTTCAGTCGCTCAGTCATGTCCAACTCTTTGCAATCCCATGAATCGCAGCACACCAGGCCTCCCTATCCATCAGCAACTCCCAGAGTTTACTGAAACTCATGTCCATCAAGTTGGTGATTCCATCCAACCATCTCATCCACTATCATCCCCTCCTCCTCCTGCCCCCAGTCCCTCCCAGCATCAGGGTCTTTCAAATGAGTCAACTATTTGCATGAGGTGGCCAAAGTATTGAAGCTTCAGCTTCAGCATCGGTCCTTCCAATGAACACCCAAGACTGATCGCCTTTAGGATGGTGGTTGGATCTCCTTGCAGTCCAAGGGACTCTCAAGAGTCTTCTCCAACACCACAGTTCAAAAGCATCAATTCTTTGGCACTCAGCTTTCTTCACAGTCCAATGCTCACATCCATACATCACCACTGGAAAAACCATAGCCTTGACTAGACGGAACTTTGTTGGCAAAGTAATGTCTCTCCTTTTAATATGCTATCTAGGTTGGTCATAACTTTCCTTCCAAGGAGTAAGCATCTTTTAATTTCATGGCTGCAACCACCATCTGCAGTGATTTTGGAGCCCTCCAAAAATAAAGTCAGCCACTGTTTCCAATGTTTCCACTGTTTCCCCATCTATTTGCCATGAAGATATGGGATCAGATGCCATGGTCTTAGTTTTCTGAATGTTAAGCTTTAAACCAACTTTTTCACTCTCCTCTTTCACTTTCATCAAGAGGCTCTCTAGTTCCTCTTCACTTTCTGCCATAAGGGTGGTGTCACCTGCATATCTGAGGTTATTGATATTTCTCCCGGCAATCTTGATTCCAGCTTGTCCTTCTTCCAGCCTAGCGTTTCTCATGAAGTACTCTGCATATAAGTTAAATAAGCAGGGTGACAAATACACCCTTGACATACTCCTTTTCCTATTTGGAACCAGCCTGTTGTTCCATGTCCAGTTCTAACTGTTGCTTCTTGACCTGCATACAGATTTCTCAAGAAGCAGTTCAGGTGGTCTGGTATTCCCATGTCTTTCAGAATTTTCCACAGTTTATTGTGATCCACACAGTCAAAGGCTTTGGCATAGTCAATAAAACAGAAATAGATGTGTTTCTGGAACTCTCTTGCTTTTTTGATGATTCAGCAGATGTTGGCAATTTGATCTCTGGTTCTTCTGCCTTTTCTAAAACCAGCTTGAACATCTGGAAGTTCACGGTTCACGTATTGCTGAAGCCTGGCTTGGAGAATTTTGAGCATTACCTTACTAGCGTGTGAGATGAGTGCAACTGTGCAGTAGTTTGAGCATTCTTTGGGATTGCCTTTCTTTAGGATTGGAATGAAAACTGACCTTTTCCAGTCCTGTGGCCACTGCTGAGTTTTCCAAATTTGCTGGCATAATGAGGGCAGCACTTTCACAGCATCATCTTTTAGGATTTTAAATAGCTCAACTGGAATTCCATCACATCCACTAGCTTTGTTCATAGTGATGCTTCCTAAGGCCCACTTGACTCCACATTCCAGGATGTCTGGCTCTAGGTGAGTGATCACACCATCGTGATTATCTGGGTTGTGAAGATCTTTTTTGTACAGTTCTTCTGTGTATTCTTGCCACCTCTTCTTAATATCTTCTGCTTCTGTTAGGTCCATACCATTTCTGTCCTTTATTGAACCCATTTTTCATGATATGTTCCCTTGGTATCTCTAATTTTTGAAGAGATCTCTAGTCTTTCCCATTCTGTTGTTTTCCTCTGTTTCTTTGCATTGATCACTGGGAAGTCTTCTTATCTCTCCTTGCTATTCTTTGGCATTATGCATTCAAATAGTATCTTTCCTTTTCTCCTTTGCTTTTCACTTCTCTTCTTTTCACAGCTATTTGTAAGGCCTCCTCTGACAGCCATTTTGCTTTTTTGCATTTCTTTTCCATGGGGATGGTCTTAATCCCTGTCTCCTGTACAGTGTTATGAACCTCCATCCATAGTTCATCAGGCACTCTGTCTATCAGATCTAGTCCCTTAAATCTATTTCTCACTTCCTCTGTATAATCATAAGGATTTGATTTAGGTCATATCTGAATGGTCTAGTGGTTTTCCCCACTTTCTTGAATTTAAGTCTGAATTTGGCAATAAGGAGTTCATGACCTGAGCCACAGTCAGCTCCTGGTCTTGTTTTTGCTGACTGTATAGAGCTTCTCCATCTTTGACTGCAAAGAATATAATCAATCTGATTTCGGTGTTGACCATCTGGCGATGTCCACGTGTAAAGTCATCTCTTGTATTGTTGGAATTTTTTTATTATGTACATTATATAGGCACTTTCTCACATAACCTTTCAATTTCCCAAGAAAGCTGACACACATAAAAAAAGTGGAAAAGTATCTGATGAATGCCTAACTCTCAAGATGAGTTTGGTTCAAAAAAATCCAGTTAAGCAAGTCTATGGTTAAAATTAAAAAGAAAATTGTGTCTACTTCCAGTACTTTTTTTTTTTCCTGGAATCCTCAGAATTAGAGAGACAAGATGGTTTTTATTACTTTTCTCAGCTTTTATACACAAGATTCTATTTATTTCTCTTGAGGTCTCAAATGTTATTATACATCATAGTTGTTTCCAATTATTTAAATATTATTTAAATATTCCTCATTTTTATGAACCATAGACAGGTCATGTAGATTGCCTGGGGAAAAGCATCATTCTATGTAAAGAATTGGACTCGGAAAGGTCTGAGCCAACAAAATGTGTTCAGTTCAGTTCAGTCGCTCAGTCGTGTCCAACTCTTCAAGACCCCATGGACTGCAGCACGCCAGGCTTCCCTGTCAGTCACCAACTCCCAGAGCTTGCTCAAGCTCATGCCCATCAAGATGGTGATGCCATCCAACCATCTCGTCCTCTGTCACCCCTTCTCCTCCTGTCTTCAATCTTTCCCAGCATCAGGGTCTTTTCCAAGGAGTCAGTTCTTCACATCAGGTGGCCAAAGTATTGGAGTTTCACGCAGCATCAGTCCTTCCAATGAACACCCAGGACTGATCTCCTTTAGGATGGACTGGTTGGATCTCCTTGCAGTCCAAGGGACTCTCAGGTGTCTTCTCCAACACCACAGTTCAAAAGCATCAATTCTTAGGTGCTCAGCTTTCTTCATAGTACAACTCTCACATCCATACATGACTACTGGAAAAACCACAGCCTTGGCTAGATGGACCTTTGTCGGCAAAGTAATGTCTCTGCTTTTTAAAATGCTGTCTAGGTTGGTCATCACTTTTCTTCCAAGGAGCAGGCCTCTTAATTTCATGGTTGCAGTCACCATCTGCAGTGATTTTGGAAACAAACTGTGGAAAATTCTTCAAGAGATGGTAATACCAGACCACCTTACCTGCCTCCTGAGAAATCTGTATTCAGGTTAAGAAGCAACAGTTAGAACCAGACATAGAACAACAGTTCAGTTCAGTTGCTCAATCGTGTGTCCGACTCTTTGTGACCCCATGGACTGCTGTGCGCCAGACTTCCTTATCCATCACCAACTCCCAGAGCTTACTCAAATTCATGCCCATCAAGTTGGTGATGCCATCTAACCATCCTGTCCTCTGTTATCCCCTTCTCTTCCCACCTTAAATATTTCCCAGCATCAGGGTCTTTTCCAAGGAGTCAGTTCTTCGCATCAGGTGGGTGAAGTATTGGAGTTTCAGCTTCAGCATCAGTCCTTCCAATGAATATTCAGGACTGACTTCCTTTAGGATTGACTGGTTTGATCTCCTTGCAATCCAAGGGACTCTCAAGAGTCTTCTCCAGCACCACAGTTCAAATTCTTTGATGCTCAGCTTGCTTTATAGTCCAATTCTCACATCCATACATGACTACTGTAAAAATGATAGTTTTGACTAGACAGACCTTTGTTGGCAAAGTAAAATCTTTGAGTATGTCAAGGCTGTATATTATCACCCTGCTTATTTAACTTATATGCAGAGTACATCACGAGAAATGCCAGGCTGTACAAAGCACAAACTGGAATCAAGATTGCTGAGAGATATCAATAACCTCAGAAACACAGATGACACCACCCTTATGGCAGAAAGTGAAGAAGAACTAAATGATCTCTTGATGAAAGTGAAAGAGGAGAGTGAAAAAGCTGGCTTAAAACTCAACATTCAAAAAACGAAGATCATGGCATCCGGTCCCATCACTTCATGGCAAATAGATGGGGAAACAATGGAAACAGTGACAGACTTTATTTTCTTGGGCTCCAAAATCAGTGCAGATGGTGACTGCAGCCATGAAAGAGCATGTGCAGTATGTACAAATAAAAGCAGAGAAGCCAATGAGGGTCAGCAAGTGAAGCAGCAAAATTGGCAGGGAAGGTGAATTTTGAGAGGTAGGAAGCAAGAGGTGGAAAGGCAGCAAACCATCCAGGGCCTTGGGTGATGATAAGGACTTTATTACCCTGGGTGAAATGAGAAGCCATTGGAGGATTTTGCATAAAGCAATGACATAAACTTGTTTATGGTTTATAAAATAGCTTGGCTGATCTGTTGAAAAAGACTGTAGGAGAGAAACAGTGGAAACATAAAGGTGACTCAAAAATAAAATAATTGTAGTTCCAACTAATTCAGTAGCCCAGTGGACATATCAGATTCCAGATAAAATTAGAAAGTAGACCTAAATGAAATTACTAACACATTGACTGTTATGGGTAGGATAGAGAGGAAAAGTATTTTGCCTCAGCATCTTGGAGGGAAGAAATTGCCATCTATTGAGATGGTGAAGATTAGAAGAGGAATATTCGGGATTGAGAAGGGAGGTTTTTGTTGTTGTTCAGTCATTAAGTCATGTCCAACTCTTCGTGACCCCCATGGACTGCAGCACACCAGACTTCCCTATCCTTCACCATCTCCCAGAACTTTCCCAAGCTCACATCCTTTGAGTTGGTGGTGCCATCCAGCCATCTCATCCTCTGTCTCCCTCTTCCCCTTCTGCCTTCAGTCTTTCCCAGCATCACAGTCTTTTCCAATGAGTTGGCTGTTCACATCAAGTGGCCAAATTATTGGGGTTTCAACTGGGCTTCCCTGGTGGCTCAGATGGTAAAGAAAGGAGATTAAGGGCATGATATATTAAAGATATCCACTGGTAGATAGTTGCCTACAAGAGCCTTAAGTTTGGTAAGAGAAGGAGGTATAAATCTGGAATTCATCAGGGTAGAGCTATAACCTGCGCTCATGACACTGAGTAACATCTTGTGAGTTGTTAATGTTGATAGTTAATAAGTCTAAGAACTGAGCTTTAAGGCATTCCAACTGAAGGTAGAGAAGATCAGAAAGGGCACATGTGCACCCGTGGAGGATTCATGTCAATGTATGGCAAAACCATGACAATATTGTAAGGTAATTAGCCTCCAATTAAAATAAACAAATTTATATTAAAAACATAAAAACTGAAGAAGAAGGAAAAAAAAAGAAAAGAAATGGCTAGAAAGCTCCAGAGGATTAAGGAAGAATATGTTCCACATGTTGTTGATAGATGAGTAATGGGACGTGACCACTGAAACTGGTAACATGATTGTTGACTTAACAAGAGAAATTTTGGTGAAATAGTGGGAATTAAAACCCTATTGGAGTGGGTTCAAGAGAGAATGAAAAAGGAGGAATAAGAGAGATAACTCAGCCAATTTTTTCAAGAAATTTTGCTCCAAAGGAAAAAGGAAAAGTAGCTAAAGGAGCATGCATGATCGAGAATTTTTTTTTTTTAACTCAGAGATTGTAGTGAACTTTAAATGGAATAATACATGTAATTGAATACAGCCTGACATGTAACAGCTCAATAAATATTAACTTTTCATTGTCTACTAAAAGGAATTTTTTCCCATACTAACAGTAAAAAGTCAACTTTTCCTGTCCTTTTCCTTCTCATTTTCTAAATAACTAAGAAATTCTAGGATCATAGGAATCTTTAAAAGACAGAATCATCTTGACTGGCATTGAATAAGTCACCTGATTGGGGGACAAGGAAATATGTTAAAATATAACTCAAGCCCATGAGTTATTAGATAATCCAAGCTCTATATTTTTGCCTTATATTTCAAACTTGGCTGCATTTGACAGTTACCACCTCCTCCTTCATGAAACTCTCAGCTATCTTGATTTCTGTGACAACTTGTTACTGGTTTTTCTGCCTCACCAAACACTTCTCTAAACTGTCTTGTTCCTTTCTAAGTATATGTATTTTTTCCAAGGTTCTGTCTTCACTTTTGGTTTCTTCTCTTTCCCTCAATGGTCTCAATGTCCATAGGTGCCTCATTTGAATACATTCAAACATGAAAACCTTTTTTTAACCCTTTTCATTGTTACAGTTGAAACCATTATCATCGTATCTGATGGCTACTGAAAAATTCTATCATTTTAACATTGTCTCCTTTTCACTTACATCCAATTATTTGTCTAGTCGTGTAGTTTGCATTCTCATGTCTATTTGTTTGTTTGTTTTTAAAATTTTTTGGAGTACAGTTGATTTACAATATTGTGTTCATTTCTGCTGTACAGTAAAGTGAATCAGTTATGCATATACATATATACTCTTTCTTAGATCCTTTCTCCATATAAGTCATTATAGAGTATTGAGTAGAGTTTCCTATAATATACAGTAGGTCTTTATTGGTTATCTATTATACCTAAGTAGTGTGTATATGTTAATCCCAATCTCCCAATTTGTCCCTCCATGTCTTTCCCCTTGGTAACCATAAGTTTGTCTTCTCTATATGCGGCTAGATTTCTGTTTTGTAAAGACGTTCATTTGTACCTTTTTTTTTAGATTCCACATATATGCAATAACATATGACATTTGTCTTTGTCTGACTTCACTGAATATGATAATCTCAATTCCTTCTACTGCTGTTTGTCTCTCCCACATGTATGTTTCAGGCTTGATCTTCTCTCTTGAGTATTAGGCTCATGATGACATCTCCACCTGAATGCCTAATCACCATCTCAAATTTAACATATCCAAACTTGCTGTTCCTCAAGGTTTCCCATCACAGAAAGACATCTCTGTTCATTCATTACTCCAATCATTAATTCTAGTCACCCTTGATTATCCTACTTTTCTAACATCCCACCTCCAATTTATCACATCTTTCAATTCTTCTATCAGATTGTGTCGAGTCATATCTGAACCACTCCCCAGCAGTTTCACTGAGAGTATCATTATTTTTTCTCTGGATTACTGAAATGTCCTCTGCGGAAAGTATTATTTTTGTTAAAAAAAAAAAAAAGCAGAGACATTACTTTGCCAACAAAGTTCCATCTAGTCAAGGCTATGGTTTTTCCAGTGGCCATGTATGGATGTGAGAGTTGGACTATAAAGAAAGCTGAGCACAAAAGAACTGATGCTTTTGAACTGTGGTGTTGGAGAAGGCTCTTGAGAGTCCCTTGGGCTTCAAGGAGATCCAACCAGTTCATCCTAAAGGAGATCAGTCTCGGGTGTTCATTGGAAAGACTGATGTTGAAGGTGAAACTCCAATACTTTGGCCACCTGATGTGAAGAGCTGACTCATTTGAAAAGACCCTGATGCTGGGAGGGATTGGGGGCAGGAGGAGAAGGGGACGATGGAGGATGAGATGGTTGAATGGCATCACCGACTCAATGGACATGAGACTGAGTAAACTCCAGGAGTTGGTGATGGACAGGGAGGCCTGGCATGCTGTGGTTCATGAGCTCACAAAGAGCCGGACACAACTGAGCGACTGAACTGAACTGAACTTATGGGTACAAAGACCCACATGTCACCTGCTTGACATACGATTGCCTTGGCAAGTGAAACATATGTATGTGATTTGTTTCATTTCAGATTTGTTTCATTTCAAGTCACATAATCAACATTGCTGAATCTATAGATAATTTTTTTCTCCTTTCTTTAGCAATTATAGAAGCCCTTGTTGATGTGGAGGTGCCAGGAAATTAATGATATTTTCATCAATTGATGTGGGAGTTGCCTCAACCCACAGCATACTTCGCATGTGTTAACTATCTAGCCTGATCAACAAGACCTCCAAACCATCTCCTTGGTATGCTCTTGCTTCTATATCCCTACAGACTGTTTTTCACAATTTTTCACAAAGCTACCAATTGCTCTCTCAATGCACAAAACATTCTATCTGTCCTCTGTTCCAAGCCTTTTAATTGCTTCCCATAAGAGTGAGTAAAATCCAAAGCAATTACCAACACCCGCCATGGCCCCATATATATCTGATTTTGTGTCTCCTAACTGTCTGAAGTTTGCATTTCTGGCCCATATGGGGACTGAACCCACAACCTTGGTGTTTTCAGCACCACGCTCTAACCAACTGAGCTAACTGGCCACCTAATGTGAGAGTTGGACCATAGATAAGGCTGAGCGCCAAAGAATTGATGCTCTCAAGTTGTGGTGCTGAAGACTCTTGAGAGTCCCTTGGACAGCAAGGAGATCAAACCAGTCAACTCTAAAAGAAATCAACCCTGAATATTCATTGGAAGGACTGATCTGAAGTTAAAGCTCCAATACTTGGACCACCTGATACAAAGAGCCGACTCATTGGAAAAGACCCTGATGCTGGGAAAGATTGAAGGCAGGAGGAGAAGAGGGCGACAGAGGATGAGATAGTTAGATAGCATCACTGACTCAGTGGACATAATTTGAGCAGATAGCATCACTGACTCAGTGGACATAATTTGAGCAAACTCCAGGAGATAGTGAAGGACAGGGGAGACTGACATGCTGCAGTCCATGGGCTTGTAGAGTCGTACATGACTGAGCGACTATCTGAACAACAACTGTCTGAAGTCTTTTCATACTTCCTCCCCACGCACTCTTTCTTTACTCCAGATATTCCCATTCTCTTCTCCAGGGGATCTTTCCAACGAAGGGATTGAATCTGGGTCTTAAGCATTGCAGGCAGATTCTTTACCATCTGAACCACCAGGAAGGCCACCCATAAAACTTCACTGAAACTCAGCTGGTGAAGAAGTCTGGGAAATGCTCTCTGTAGCCATCTGGTTTTAATCATACAGAGAAGAGAAAATAGTAAGTGTGGGGCTAAGAACCAATAAACTATCCAGTGCCCTTGGCATAATATAAATTGCATAATAAATATTTATTGAGAAGGCAAAATGAATATGTCCTCCTCATAGCTTCTCCTATTAATCAGTACCTGCTCATAAGATTATGAAAATTACAGGGAGGCACAGCTAAGGGCATTGGCGGTGGTGATCTGAGAATTATATAAAGAGTAGGTGTGATTATCCTGGAGACTCATATGTTAAGCAAACCAATACAATGACACTCTCTTCTTATAGATAAAGGTTACATTAAAGCATCTCACTAACACTTGCATTCAAACCCCCTTCCTGAAAAAATGAGATACGGTGCTAGCCAAAGCCTGGAGTCATGGGATCCAAATCCGACAGAGATGACAGGGCTGCCACAGGAGTGAGAGTGCATGAAGAGCGGCAGTTCTAAATAATGACAACCAGGGATAAAGCAGGAGAAAAACCAAGCTGACGCTAAAACCGGAGCATCAGTTTAATGAAACTGGGTAGTGGGGCAGAAAATGGAAACCAGGCAACAGAATAAGAACTAGTCACCAAGGGATAGAGAAAAGGCTCAGAATAAAGGCTGGGAGGCGAAGCACTCAGAACTCCCGTGGTTCTGGAGCGTAACTCATCAGAGCTTTTTGAGCAGAGGCTTTCTCACCACCCTCTGTGTGGGGAGAAACCTTACCGACATACTGCAAGATGAGTAAAGGGGCAGATGAAATGTAATTTATCATTACTATGTTGAGTTTCAGGCACTATGATAAGCATTTTACATGAGTGCATTATCTAATTTTCCGCTCATAGAAACCCCCAAAGTTATGCACGATCTCAATTTTACAGGTGAGAATCATGAGACCCAGAGAGGTTAAGTCTCTTTTCCCAAGTCACGCAGTCCAGTAAGGACTGGAGACAAAATCAGACAAGGACCTAACTTCATAGTGCATGAACTTATCCAGGAGCTTTATCAACTGATTAAAGTTTCTGGCATCAAACATATTAAATACATAGGACACACACACATATACACACCCACAGACAAAGAGTATTTTATCAATAATACAAAATATACCTTTAACTGCCTTTTGAACATGTATGGTGAACAGATTTATCTTGCCAATTATTTCCTATGTTAATATTATCATGCATTTTTGTCCTCAGCAGCATGTTTTAAGTGAAGAAAGAAGGCAGAAGGCTAGAGCACAAGGATATTAACAGGTGGGAATGAACATTTGTGATAAAAACCCACAAAACCAACAAGCTACAAACAAGTAACTGACAGAAGACTGCATTTTTCTGTTTTTTTAATCGAGCAAGTAGGTCATTTTACATTACGTCTGCATTGATAGTAAACTGTCCATTGGAATTTTCTTTGTGTTCCTCACTATTATTACAAGGTAAAAAACAAAACATAAGTTTAAACTTCTGGATTATTATGGAAGTACTGAAATTAATTACTGTAATTAATTATACAATTATGCTGCAATTAATTATGATTATACAGTAGAGGTGACAAATAGATTCAAGGGATTAGATCTGGTAGACAGACTGTTGGGAGAACTATGGACAGAAGTTTGTAACATTATATAGGAGGCAGTGACCAAAACCATCCCAAAGAAAAAGAAATGCAAGAAGGCAAAGTGGTTGTCTGAGAAGGCTTTACACATAGCAAAAAGCAAGAGAGAAAGAGAAAGAGAAGCCCAACTGAATGCAGAGTTCCAGAGAATAGCAGGGAGAGAAAAGAAGGCCTTCTTAAATGAATAGTGCCAAGAAGTAGAGGAATACAATAAAATGGGAAAGGCTAGAGATCTCTTCAAGAAAACTGGAGATATCAAGGGAACATGTCATGCAAGGAGAAGGATGATAAAGAACCGAAACAACAAGAATCTAAAAGAAGCAGAAGAGAATAAAAGAGGCAGCAAGAATACACAGAAGAACTATAAAAAAATGTATTAATAACTCAGGTAACCATGATGGTGTGGTCACTCACCTAGAGCCTGACATCCTGGAGACTGAAGTCAAGTGGGCCTTAGGAAGCATTACTACAAACAAAGCTAGTGAAGGTGATGGAATTCCAGCTGAGCTATTTCTAATCCTAAAAGATGATGCTGTGAAAGTGCTGCACTCAATATGCCAGCAAATTTGGAAAACTCAGCAGTGGCCACAGGATTGGAAAATGTCAGTTTTCATTCCAATCCCAAAGAAAGGCAATCCCAAAGAATGCTCAAACTACCACACAATTGCACTCATCTCACATGCTAGTAAAGTAATGCTCAAAATTCTCCAAGCAAGGCTTCAACAGTGAACTTCCAGATGTTCGAGCTGGATTTAGAAAAGGCAGAGGAACCAGAGATCAAATCGCCAACTTTCACTGGGTCATCGAAAAGCAAGAGAGTTCCAGAAAAACAACTATTTCTGTTTTATTGACTATGCCAAAGCCTTTGGCTGTATGGATCTCAACAAACTGTGGAAAATTCTGAAAGAGATGGGAATGCCAGGCCACCTGACCTGACTCCTGAGAAACCTGTATGCAGGTCAGGAAGCAACAGTTAGAACTGGACATGGAACAACAGACTGGTTCCAGATCGGGAAAGGAGTACGTCAAGGCTGTATATTGTCACCCTGCTTATTTAACTTATATGCAGAGCACATCGTGAGAAACACTGGGCTAGATGAAGCACAAGCTAGAATCAAGATTGCCAGGAGAAATATCAATAACCTCAGATAAGCACATGACACCACCCTTATGGCAGAAAGAGAAGAGGAACTAAAGAGCCTCTTAATGAAAGTGAAAGAGGAGAGTGAAAAAGTGGACTTAAAGCTCAACATTCAGAAAACTAAGATCATGGCATCCAGTCCCGTCACTTCATGGGGACGGGGAAACTGTGGAAACCGTGGCAGACTTTATTTTTCTGGGTTCCAAAATCACTGCAGATGGTGATTGCAGCCATGAAATTAAAAGACGCTTACTCCTTGGAAGGAAAGTCATGACCAACCTAGGCAGCATATTAACAAGCAGAGACATTACTTTGCCAACATAGGTCTGTCTGGTCAAGGCTATGGTTTTTCCAGTAGTCATGTATGGATGTGAGAGTTGGACTACAAAGAAAGCTGAGCACTGAAGAATTGATGCTTTTGAACTGTGGTGTTGGAGAAGGCTCTTGAGAGTCCCTTGGACTGCAAGGAGATCCAACCAGTCCATCCTAAAGGAGATCAGTCCTGGGTGTTCATTGGAAGGACTGATGTTGAAGCTGAAACTCCGATACTTTGGCCACCTGATGCAAAGAGCTGACTCACTGGAAAAAACTCTGATGCTGGGAAAGATTGAAGTAGGGAGGAGAAGGGGATGACAGAGGATGAGATGGTTGAATGGTATCACCGACTCAATGGACATGAGACTGAGTAAACTCCGGGAGTTGGTGATGGACAGGGAGGCCTGGTGTGCTGCAGTCCATGGGGTTGCAAAGAGTCGGACATGACTGAGCAACTAAACTGAAGTGAAAATAGAATTAATATTGTAACAAATTCAATAAAGACTTTAAAAATGGTCCACATCTAAAAAATCTTTTAAAAAAATCTTAAAAAAAAAAAAAAACTAATATATGTAGCAAAGATATGCCATCATTTCAGCTCAATTTTTACCTCCTCTGGTTGACTCCCACATGCTTTAGAGGAACCATTACCTTTGCCTCTCTGCTATTGCATTGTGAACACCTGGAGAGCATTTTCTTACCTCCCATTCAATCCACTATGTTTGAATCTGCCCGCCATAAAAATTATTCTCCCAGAATTTCTAGGTGCTACGTATTTAAGAAGTATCTGAGAATTCCTACTGATTCAGTTTCTCTGAAGCATTTTATGCTCTTGACCACTAACTTCTGCTTGAAATTCTCCTGAGTGCTGAGTCACTATTCTTCTCTGGATTTCTTCTTATCCCTCTAACTACTCCTTCAAGACATCTTCTGAGGTTTCTTCCTCTTCCTTTCTCAGTACTTTAAATGTTGGTGTTCAAGGAGTTGCATTTCTCAGCTCTCCTCTGTAATTCGTTTTTTGTTAATGAGTCTCCTCCATTCTTCATCGGTGGTGGTTTAGTCGCTAAATCGTGTCTGACACTTGAGACCCTATAGACTGTAGCCCGACAGGCTCCTCTGTCCATGGGATGCTCCCGGCAAGAATCATTGAGCAGGTTACCGGGCCCTCCTCCAGGGGATTCCCGACACAGGGGTGGAAGCCCCGTCTCTTATGTCTCCTCCTTTGTCAGGGAGGTTCTTTACCACTAGGAACACCTGGGAAGTCTCAATTGTAGGTACTATTTCAAAAATTGTACTTCCAGTCCTGATTTCTCTGATGACCTTTTAATCATACTGTATTTTGGATAATTCCAGCTGGACCCCTCATATCAAGAAAATTAGAAATGGACCTGTCATGTTGCTGCCGAGCAGTCTGCTCTTTCTCCTGTCTTCTGTATCTTATCCAATGCCACGACTGTTCATGTAGTTTTCCCTATTCCAAAAATCTGGCAGTCATTCTTAACTTCACTCTCAATTCCAATACCCACCATGACTGAAGGAAAATGAATTTATATCAATCCTCCAATTTTAATATGTGCATTAAAAGTTTCCATTTCTCTCTTTATCACCTCTATCTTCCTTCACCAGAATTATTTCAACAGTTTTTTTTTTTTCTTAATTCTGGTTTTGCTTACTTCTAATATAGTCCCTGCCCTGTAGTCACAGTAATCTTTTTAAAAGTCACTTCTTATCATGTTACTGTTCTGCTTATAACCATTCACCTACTCCACCTGGATCTCGTATCTCCTGCCAAACTCTCGGGCATTGGATACAAGATCTTTTAAAACCTGACCCCAGATACACTCTTGCCTTTCTTCATGTCCATCTCAATCCCTCATCTCTGTCTTATAAAAAAACTATTAAACCATATAACTCCTCAAATGCAACATTCTTTTCTTTCTTATCTTGGCACATGCCACCCGCAAGAAATACTTTTTCCCCTTTGTTTTTTCACTTGCTTTACCAAACTACTCCCTATTCTTTCTTTTATACTCAACTATGAAGTTTCCATGATTCACCCTTCCCAAAATACATCTACACAAACACATATAATTTAAAAATAAATGTGAAATGAAAACATTTTTAAGAACAAACCCTAAGAGAAACCATTACCATAGGCCCACACCAAAGAAAAACTAATACCATGCACCAAGATAATGTATCTATGTTTTGTAAACATCTTTACAAAGATGTTACATGTGCTTTCAAACACTTGTCTAAAAGTATTACAAAAGTGCTATCGCTTTCATTCCATGAATTAATGCTGATATAACATCACTATGTGTCATCACGTCTCAAAGTTAGTGGCAAAATTTATCTAAAAGGAAAGAAAAAAGACTTATAATGTGAGAGGCTTAGTGGGATAAGCTCCTATCCTCTGTATTCCTTCTCTCCCTTCTTTATCATTCCTTCTAGATTCTCCTGTTTTGGACACCCTTCCATGCTAAATCGCTTGCTTGGTTATCTCACACCTTCATGACTAGATGTCTGACCCCCCAGTCACCTTGCCCGTGTGAGCTCTTGGTGTGGTAGTTATCACTGGGCATGGAAACAGCAAAAGGAGACTCACTGATCCCCCTGAATCCTGAAATATGTATTCCTCTCTGCCCCAATAGGTTACAGCATCCCAGTGTCCACGTGATAGCCAGGGCAATTATTTCTGCCAACATAGTAACCGTTATTTGTCCGCTGGTCTGTTGGCATGGGGTTTCCTGGGTGGCTCAGTGGTAAAGAGCCCACCTGCCAATGTTGGAGACACAGGTTCAATCTCTGGGTTGGGAAGATCCCCTAGAAGAGGAAATAGCAACCCACTCTGGGATTCTTGCCTGAAAATTCCATGGACAGAGGAGCCTAGCGGGCCACAGGCAGTGGGGTCACAAAGTGTCAGACATGACTGAGCAGCTGAGTGTGCACACAGCACACACACACTGTTGGCATGAAGAACCCAAAATGGCGTGGTGGCAGCTTTGACTGTAAGTTAGTTCAACATTTATTATGCTCCTAGTTGCAAGCCCTTCCCATTCTCTCATCCCACCCAGGATGGGTGGGTATTAGTCCAAGGTATTAGTCCTGTAGACTACAGTGCAGGGACACAAATTCTCTAACTGGATAAATAGAAGTAATGGTCAATGGAAGACCTTCTACTTCTACTATTTGTTTCACAGGCCCATTTAGATAAACTATTTGTATCACAGTCTCACAGAATAGCAATTGATACAGAGTATATTGTGGTGGTTTAGTTGCTAAATCAAATCTAACTCCTTGCACAACCCCATGGACTGTAGCCCACAAGGCTCCTCTGTCCTTGGGGTTTTCCCAGCAAGAATACTGGAGTGGGTTGCCATGCCCTCCTCCAGAGGATCTTCCTGACCCAGGGATAGAACCCACATCTCCTGCATTGCAGGCAGGTTCTTTACCATCTGAGCCACCAGGTAACCTGGGCTTCAAAGAGTATACAGCAACTTAGAGGACAAAGGGTAAAAGGCAACTAATAGTGCAAAATGTCCTCTCCAAGCTGACCCCTTATGTGCACTTCTGACAGACCCTTCTGAGACTGTATGATCAACAGTTTCTGAACTGTGGATCCCATGGTCACACGTTCCTTGCTCTCCCTCCTCATCCTATGGTGAGTTCTTCATCCTAGGTGATGTTGTTTCACGGTATAATCAGATGCTCTGTGAGTCCTCTGACAAGTCTGCTAGCTGAGGTACTGTATACGCAGGTATGTATCAATCTCAATACAGATGGTTTGCCATCAGTATAATCAACCAGACACCAAGTAACTTGCTGGATTCTTCAACAGATGAGGGTTTAGTATTAACCTCACAGCTGACTGGTTAAACATTCAACAGCAGGTTACTCTTGGTGAAAGAGAACTCATGCTATTAAGCCTGTAGATAGACATTATCCCAACCATAATAGCTTCTCCATTCATGAGCCAAACATGCAAATACTAGAGCGGAAAAGCAGAGGCTGGCTAGCATATATTAAATAAGTAATTATGGCCATCTGCTTTTGGTGGTGCCTCTGAAATTGGTACTCTAGAGTATGAATTGTTATGAAATAAGAAGATGCACAGATCTTTGTGCCACTCCCATCCATCTTCATGCCTCTTCTGTACTTCCTTGTCTCCAATTTTCTATTTTTGCACTTTCCAGATCCCTGAAAAACCTGCAAAGCTATTCACCACTTCCCAGGGATTTTTGTACCTTCAACCACTTCTTTCTTCACATATGGTTGATGACAAGTTATACTGAATGAAGTTCTATCTACTGGGAGACTTTTCCCTCACCACTGTCTTCCAGGGTATTTTGCACCCCCATCAGCTGGCCTTAAGGAACCCCCAAAGGGGATGCACTTGTGAGCTTAGAATTAATAACAGTGGTAGGTGACAAGGAGCTCTGGTCAATAGACCAATGTGAAGTGTCCAGTATCTAATAAGTTTATCCAACATGAATAGGCCCTCCGGGACCAGAGAAACGACTATGCTGGAGATCTGTGAAGGGCACATGGGCTGGGACTTTGTCACTGGCCTCTGTGTATCCCCCTTCACAAGGTGGGCAATTCACGCTTGAATCTTTAGGTGTGAAAGTCAGCTCACAACCTGTTTTTAAGTGCTCTCAAAATATTTGAGTATTTCTACTTTCCTCAGTGTATGCTATTATATTAAAGGAAAAGGAATGGGAGAGTGGCTATTGAATGCACCTTTTATGTATATTCTTTCTGCAGTGTTCTTCCACCTCTTCGATCAATAACCCTGACTCTGAAAACTGGCTAAGTTTTGGGAACAAGGACTGTGATTTTCCCTTACAGAGACTGCCATCAATCTTCTTCTCACTTGTTCTTGACCTCCTTTGATTGTATAGGTCAGGGATCATCAAACTTCTTCTGGAAAGGGCCACACACAAAAAATACTTTATGGCTTTTCAGGTCACACAGTCTCTGTCGAACCTACTTAACTTTGCCACTGTAGCACCAGATGGCCATAAACCATAGGTAAACAAAAGGACTGGTTGTGTTCTACAGGCAAATGACTGGCTGTGACCCGCAGACTGTAGTTTCCTGACCCTGATACAAGTCAAGTCATACCCTTACTGTTGCTACCCATCTGTCTCAGTCACAGGAGATCTGTGGTCTCTAAAATAAGATGGAGCCTCAAAAGTCAGTCCCTGCATGTTGCTCTGACCTTGCTGCCCATCATAATAATTATATCTACTTTGCTGCTGCTGACTGAGGGCTGCCATCTGACATCAAATATGCCATGATTTTATTGTCCACATTGACCCCAGGGAGACAAGCTCCATACAAGCATCTTCCATCATCAATGGAAGTCTACAGAGACAGTCGCCACTACGCTTCTCATCAATATTGAATTTCTCATCCTTTCAGTAAAAGGAGAGTCCTCTGGGACCTTCCAAGAAACATAGTCAGATGGTATTTTTTGCACTGGACAACTTCTGGTATTCTCCTAAATTGAGTTCCTCAACAGCATACCCCATGAAGAAGATAGAAGGACAAGAAGCTTATTTGAGAATCACACCCAAGACGTATTGGCAGGGGGAAGAGGAAGAAAGACAAATAAGGACAGGAAGCCAAATACAGACTGTTATCAAGCAAGTTACTGATTCAGGCAATTAAAACACAGTCTTGCTGAGAAATTTGAAATTATCCTTCAGAAGGGTCAGGAAAACTGAAGTATCAATCTTCAAACTCTCATCCATCATTGGCCAACGACTGTTCCTGGGGCACTAACTGAATGTATAATGAGAGAAGCCATGAGACTGAAATGGCAGGATCATGCAACAGGAAACATGTATCCCCATGAGTACCAAGGAGACACGGGCAGGACATCAATTACATGTTCTACATACATTATAGCTGATGGAAGGGAAGAAAAGGATGGACAGGAGAAAGACACACACACAAAAAGATTTTATTTCTTAGAGTAAAAAGATAAGATATTGCCATGTAGACACTCCCAAAATGCTAGGGTTCAAAAGAGATAGAAGCTTATGTTCCTCTCATGTTGCACTCAAATTTCCTGGTCAATATGTGGCTCTTCTCCATATGGCCATTCAGAGGCCACGACTATGACAGTTCTGCTATATTCAATACGTGGTTTTCAAGGCCACTTTGAAAATCACCTTTTCAGCCAGGGGAAAGAATAGAAGGTAGAGATTTACTTTCCAGCATGTGTATTGAAGCTAACAGACATCATTCTCATTTATGTAATATTAGCAAGATTTTGTCACAGGAGACTCGGGTTCGATTCCTGGGTCTGGAAGATCCCCTGGAGAAGGAAATGGCCACAGTATTCTTGCCTGGAGAATCCCATGAACAGAGAAGCCTAGCAGGCTACTGTTTATGGGGTCACAAGAATTGGACATGACTGAGCGACTAAGCGCACACACACCATTATGGCTACACCACTGTTACCAGCAAGAGTACACAGCGTTCTGCCTAAAGGTAATAACAGAGGTTGCTCATATAATTCAGTGGCTTGAAAGTAACCACCCAAGAATTTGAAGTAAACAAAGCTTTTGAAATACTGTAGATTTTTCTAGATGTGGTGGAGGGATCAGGTAGAATTTAATTTTTACTATTGTTTTGAATTTGATAAAATATACTCTGAAAGTATAAAAATGAAGTGGATCTTGATTTGGAAATATAAAATAATTTATAAAGCATAATGTTAACTAATAAAATCAATATACATAATATTATCTTTAATACAACCCCATTACCCAGGTGGTCAATGCAGGAGACCCAAGAATAGTGGGTTCACTCTCTGGGTGGGGAAGATCTCCTGGAGTAAGAAAAGGTAAACCACTCTAGTATTCTTGCCTGGAAAAATTCCATGGGAAGAGGAGCCTGGCAGGCTACAGTCCATGGGGCTGCAAAAAGTCAGACACAACTGAGCAACTGAACACACACACACATGTGTTAGAGTATATCAGAAAGGATACACACACAGTAAACAGAGTATGCTTATGTGTGCTTACAGATATTTTTAGAAAGATACATAAAAGATTATTCATAATGGTTATCATCAAAGAGTATAATTGCTGGTCAGAAGTTTGAATTAGAAAAAGGGAGATTTTAGTTTCTCTGATTTTTTAAAAAACACTTCCACTTAAAGTATTTGTTTATTTGTTTAGGAAAAAAATATATATTTACTAGGAAACTAAATCCATTGAACTAAAACATCAAATACTCTGACTTACATTTTTTAGTCACCCAACTTAAACTGCAAACTATCTTAAAATTCCTCAGTGTTCAACGCAGCTGTCTGTTTCCCATCAGTTGGCAGAATCACTGAGTCTAACAGGACAGAGTTTCATTAACATGGGCAAAGAAGAGCCCTATCCTATCTCACATTCTCCATCCATGCCATCTGAGTGACTTCCATCCAGTCAGAATAGGACAGTTCTAAGTTAGCATGCATCCATTCATCCATTTATCAATTCATTCATCTCCTTAAAATTTTGAGTCAGAAGCAGCAACAAAATCATTAGAAGCAGATGATGAAAACGTCATGATAGTGATGGATGGTGGAAAGATAATTTCTGGAGAAAACAGTGTTTCAGAACAGACATTTGCATTATTACAGGGGGACTCTACCAGCTATGGCCAGGATTGGAAGAGATAGTCTTTGTTCACAATCTTGTATTCTTTTTTCATCACAATACCTGTAGAAGTAATAGCCCTCTAAGGGTAAATACTGAAAGGAGGAGGTTTTATTAATAATTCTTTACCCTGAGCACTTTATTGAATGTGATTATTTAAGTATGGCAGATGTCCTTATGCATCTGCTCATTTGCACCTGCTTTGTACAGTCCATGAGAAATAATGACCACTTTTAGGATAATATGCATTCATGAGTTATGTTTTGAACATAAGGTAAAATTTCCATTTCCACATAATGAAACTTTTTATGATATGACCACTTTTACTTTTCAACTCATGCCATGCTCCATGCATTTTTTTCTCCAAAAGTGATCGAATTTGCCATATAGTTTATTCAGTTAGGTCCTTTTGACCATTCAGAGCACAGTCACACTGACTCAACCTTTGCCTGATGCTCTGGTCACGTGGACACCTTTCAAGTTGTTCTTTGAGAAATTCATTTAAGTCACTTAAAATCATTGGGGTCTGGTTGAATTCCCGCAATAATAGGATAGGTTTGCTGCTGAATGGGATTTTGAATTCTGCTGGATCAAGACCAGAGTTAAGAAATCCACTCTGAAGCATCACGGTCATGAAAGCCAAAGAGTGAAGAAAGCCACAAAGAAAAAACCAGCAAATATACCTAAAATTAAAATAGCAGGAGGTGAGGGCTATTCCATCTGAAGCTTCCACAAGCAGACATCAGAGTGGAGGAAGGAAGAAGCGGGGCTCTAGAGCTAGGACAGGAGCTCAAGTAAAAGAAAATCGAGGTACTTCCTGGTGGCCCAGTGGTTAAGAATCTGCCTGCCAATGCAGGAAGCAAGGGTTAAATCCCTGGTCCAGGAATTAATATCTCACATGCCTCTGGGCAACTGAGCCCCAGTGCCAGCACTACTGAGCCCACGCTTTAGAGACTGTGCTCTGCAACAAGAGGAAGCACCGCAGTGAGAAGCTTGAGCATCGTACCTGGAGAAAGCAAGTCACCCCTGCTCACTGCAGCTAGAGGAAGCCTGCCAGCAGCAGTGGAGCGCTCTGTGAGCCACAACCAAAGAGCGGGCATGGTCAAAAATAAGTACATCAATAATTAAACACAAAGGTCAATGGTTGTCTCAGACATTTGCCTGAAATAAACATTAGGCTGTTGCCCATGAAAACTTCCACCCAGAAAGGACCACTCTGTGCCCCCACTTCAGCTTGTATAGTTCATGAAAGGACAGAAGATGCAAGTGAGGGCTACCTCTTTGAGTCTCTTCCGCCTGCTAAAATTCTGTACAGGTCGGGGGGCCCTGGACGCAGGTTAAGCTGACAAGCTTCCACTTGGCTGCATTATGGCTTCTAGTCATATTCCTCTCTCCAACCTTAACAAAGTCATCAAACAAAAAGCACACAAAAACACAAAACAAAACCACAGGTAAGCAACTAAACAAAAACAACAGCAAAAGAAATGGGCAAAAGTAAAGAGGCATCTAAGGGTGCATAGCAAAGAGTGAGTACCAGCTTGAAAATTCAGGATTTCCGGTAACTGTTCCCCCCTCCAACTTACACACAAATATTATCAGATAAGTAATGTTCAGGCAAGATTCCATCCCAATAAAACCATATAATACTTATTCTTCTACTTTTAAATAATGGAATTTCAGTGTTTACTTTTTCTATAAATATGCATTGAATTCCTACTCTATATATTCCAAGGGGTATTCCAGAAGCTGCAATGGTCTTTGCTCTCATGGAGTTTGTAATCTAGTGACAGAAAAATCAGTAATCTCATTGAGGTAAGCTTTCAAGTTTAAAAGAACTCAAAGGGTGCCTTGGAAGCACGGAACAATGGAAATTGGCTGGAGGGGCAGAGATGTACTGATGCAGACTGCTTCTTTGCAGCAGTAGATGATATTCTATCCAATATATGAAGACATTTCATTCCACATGAGATTACTGCATGTCTTTTGTATTATAAACTCTTTAATAAAATAACAAATGCCCCATAGAAATTAGATAAGTGTTCTGATGCTCCAAATTTTCAATTGACAACAAGAAATCTCGTTATAGACGCTGGGGAGGGATCGCTTTCATATGAAAATGGAAAACTGTTACACAGAAGGACTGAGAGATATCACACCCTAGCTGAGCCTGACTTGAGCCTGACTTCCAATTGCTTCATAACGAAGAAGCCACCACCGCTAGAGGAACTGGCAGTTTACAGTCCACAGGGCTGCAAAGAGTCGGACACAACTGAGGACGCACTCACACACATATACACACTACTTGTAACTAGGCTGTTCTGCAGGCATTGTCTTTGAAAGCTGCAAATAAATAATACCTAATAACTTTGAAAGATTAAATGTAAAAACAGGGGGGAAAAGGCATAGTACAAGACAGGCCAGATTTTCTCAAAAAATCTATTTATCTTTGGTGAAGAGTATTTTTTAAATATAATTCAGGAGAAAAACAGGCCACAACTAGACCAATGCAGAGACAAAAATGCTGAGTTTCCATACTTATTGTCTGAGACTTCTGTCTCCTCATAGAGCTCCCATTTCCCATGTAGCCCTATGGGGCCAGCAGAAATTAGTTGATTTCAATAACATCTGACTCAATTCTGAGATGGCATTTTGTAAGTCAAAGCAAGTAGATACTGTGACTTGCATATTAGAATTCTAGGACTGCTATCACAAAGTACAAAAATAGAGAAGTTTCAAACAACACCCATTTGTTACCTGAACTTTCTGTGGGACTCAGCTGGTTCTCACCTTAGCATCTCACAAGGAGGAAATCAAGGTGCCTGCTAGCTTGTGTTCCTTCCTAGTAGCACCAAGCTCATTCGGGTCACTGGCAGGACCCAGGTCCCTGCGGCTGTAGGCATGAGATGCCGCCTTACTAACCACCAGCACAGGAGCCCCTCTCAGTTTCCCAAGCCCACCTGCATTTCTTCTCACTTCGCTCCTTCCATCTTCACAACAGCAATCAGCTGTCGAGTTTTTCTTAGCTTTGAGTATCTCTGAATTCTGCTTCTTCAAACTAGAGATATTTCTCTGCTCCTAGAGCTTTTGGGATTAGACTTGAGTTCATCCTTGTAATTCACTGGGGGTTGGGAGCTGGGAGCACACTCAGGGGGTTGGAAAAGGGAAAGGTCTGCTAAGCGCAGTTACACTCATAAACAGGTGAGGCTCAGAGCATGGTTTGTTGTTGTTTAGCTGCTAAGCTGGAAGGAGTGATGGGAGAAGAATGCAGATGACCTTAGTCACTGCTGTGCTAAGATGCTTCTGTCTAATCCAGTTCTTTTTTGACCCACATGGTCTGTAGCCTGCCAGGCCCCTCTGTTCATGGGATTCTCCAGGCAAGAATACTGGACTGGGTTGCCATTTCCTTCTCCAAAGGATCTTCCCCACCCGGATCAAACTGGTATCTCCTTCAGTGTCAGGCAGGTTCTTTTCCACTGAGTCAGCCAGGAAGCCAAAATAAATAAATAAATAAAAGATTCCTAGTTCACAAGTCTTTCTCTCTCTTTGTAAACTCATTCCTTGAAAGTGAAAGTGAACGTCGCTCCGTCGTGTCCGACTGTTTGTGATCCCATGGACTGTAGCTGGCCAGGCTCCTATGTCCATGTGGGTTCTCCAGGCCAGAATACTAGGGTGGTTTTCATGCCGACCCCATGGAATACACAGTCCATGGAATTCTCTAGGCCATCATAATGGAATGGGTAGCCTGTTCCCTCCGCCAGGGGATCTTCCCAACCCAGAGATTGAACTCAGGTCTCCCACATTGTGGGTGGATTCTTTACCAGCTGAGCCACCAGGGAAACCCAAGAATACTGGAGTGGGTAGCCTTTCCCTCCTCCAGGGGATCTTCCCAACCCAGAGATTGAACTCAGGTCTCCCACATTGTGGGCGGATTCTTTACCAGCTGAGCCACCAGGGAAACCCAAGAATACTGGAGTGGGTAGCCTTTCCCTTCTCCAGGGGATCTTCCCAACTCAGGAATTGAACCAGGGTTTCCTTCATTGAAGGGAGATTCTTTTCCAGCTGAGCTACTAAGGAAGCCCAAACTCATTCCTTAACTGTTCATTAAAATGCCTACAAATGAAGGTCTGCATGCCTGGCATCCATCATATTGAAAAATGTATAACATGGATAAACTCGTGAGAAACAATACAGTGACCAGACAGGGAACAGCACAGATTCTGCAACCAGGCAGCAGAGAGATGAAAACTTCGGCCCAATTATTTCCTCACTTCTTCCAACTGGGGGAAATTATTTAATTCCTCTGTGCTTTGCATTTCTCATCTGCAAAGTGGGAAGAGTAATGGAACCTACTATACAGGGTGATTTTGTGAGGATCAAATAAGTTAATATATTAAGGGAGCTATCTGATTCAATACTTACTAATACTTATTAAGTACTTCAGTACTTATTCAATAAATATTGAATATTATTATTGTTAAAACCTCTCAATTGATTTTTTAAAATAATATCTGTGCTCTTGAAAAAGGAAAAGACTGAGTAATGCATATGTGAAACAGGTTTAAATGTTATTCCAATATTTGTATGTAGGGTTAAAAAATAAATCAGATTCTCAGAAGGGGCTCAGTGTTTCCTGGTGAATATTAAGCTAACTCTCATACAGAAAATAGCCACAAATTACCACAGTGGAGAGTGTGGAGGAAAGACAGGAGAACAGACCTGAATGTGTGTGGAGAGCTGGGAATATAACTGAGAAAAATAATTTTGCGGAGTTTATAACTTAGTAGAAAGTAGATTTTCTGTGAAGCTAATGAAGGTGAAACTTTGGAAAACTTTATAATACAGGGCCCTTCTAAGGTTGAGGAGGAGACCTAATAATCTGTGAATTTAGTTTTGTGCTAATAATTTTGAAATAATTTTCTTTTCCAGGTTTATTGGAGTTTAACTGGCAAATAAAATTGTAATATTTAAAGTGTACAACATGATAATTTGACATAGGTATAAAGTGTGAAAAGATACTCCCATTGAGTTAATTAGTACCTCAGTCATCTCACATATTTACCTTTGTGTGTGTATCTGTGTATATGATCATTTAAGTTCTACTGTCTTGGGCTGTGCTAAATTGTTTCAGTCTTGTCTGACTCTTTGCGACCCCATGGACTATAGCCCACCAGGCTCCTCTGTCCATAGTATTCTCCAGGCAAGAATACTGGAGTGGGTTGCCATAACTTCCTCCAGGGGATCCTCCCATGGGATTGAACCCATGTCTCTTACATCTCCTGCATTTGCAGGTGGATTCTTAACCACTAATGCCATCTGGGAAGTCTTAGCAAATTTCAATTACACAGAAGTTTTATCAAAATTATAGTTATCATGTTATACATTAGATCTTCAGACCTTATTTACTTTATAACTGAAAGTTTGTAAGCTTTTATCAAAACTTCCTTTTTTTTCCCTCACTTCCCTACCAGCCCACGGTAACTGCTCTTTTACTATCTAGTTTTTTGTTTGTTTGTTTGTTTGTTTTTCTAGATTTCACATATAAGTGATACCATGCAGCATTTGTCTTCCTCTGTCTGGCTTCTTTCACTTATCATATGCCCTCCATATTCATTCATTGATGTTGTCCCAAATAGCAGGATTTCCTTCTAAGACTAAATAATACTAATATCATTCCATTGTGTATATATTATTCCATGACTCTCCTGGTGGCTCAGTGGTAAAGAACTTGCCTGACAATGCAGGGGACCTGGGTTCAATCCCTGGGTTGGGAAGATCCGCTGGAGAAGGAAATGGCAACCCACTCCAGTATTCTTGCTTGGGAAATTCTGTGGACAGAGGAACCTGGTGGGCTATAGTCCATGGGGTTGCAAATGATTTTGACACAACTTATGGACTAAACAACAACATATTATTCCACACACACACATCTTCTTTATCCACCCAACTGTCAGTAGACATTTAGATTTTTTCCATAGGTTGGCTACTGTGATTATGGCTGCAGTGAACATGGGGGTATAGGTATCTCTTTGAGGTAGTGATTTTATTCCCTTTGTATAACAAGAAGCAGGATTATTAGATCATATAGTAGCTCTGTTTTTAATTTCTTGAGGAATATCCATACTATTTTCCATAATGACTGTTTACATTCCCAGCAACAGTTTTCAAAGTTGTTTTTGTTTTTTTTTTCCACACGCTTACCAGCAATTTTTATCTGTTATATTTTTGATAATAGCCATCCTAACAGGTGTGAGGTGATAGTTCATTATGATTTTGATTTGCATTTTCCTAATGATTAGTGATACTGAGGAGCTTTTCTCGTGCCTGTTGGCTATCTGTATGCCTTCCTTGCAAAAATGTCTATCCAGGACCTTTGCCCAGATTAAATAAATAACGTTGCTTATTTATTTATTTCCTGCTATTGAATTGCATGAGTTACTTGTATATTTTGGATACTGAAGCCATAGTTTGCAAATATTCAAATACCTCTTATTGGACACATCAGGGGAGTTTGTAATTTCCTCTCTTCTGTCTCACCACAGCAAAAATTTGAAATGGTGGATAGGCCAGTGTTACAGCTTAGTTATATTTGGCAAGCAAAGGAAAATACATCCTCAAGGTGTGAGGGCGGGCCAAGCCAAAAGATTTGAAGAGAAGAGAGAGGCCCGGGGCTCAATTTTGGCTCCTCCTTTTATATGTTTTTTCTCCTCCACCTGAGCTTGCCTCATGTAAATTGGTCTAGCCAGGAGGGCTGTTTGTTTCACCTGAGGTTCTCATTCCAGTCCTCGGACTTTCCATTTGTTCTATTTACTCGAGATTTTCCCTTCTTTATCTTTTAGCCACCACCATTCTGGACTCATTTTTCAAATCTAGCTAACTAACAATCCCCCTTCAAGAGATGGGAGGCCCAGTTCTTTGGGAATAGGGATATTGAGGTCTCTCTGGCTACTTCCTGCTGAGCTGGAATGGCGAGGGGCATTGGCCTCCCCATCTTAATAGTCTTAAGCCTCAGAGTCATTATAATGGTGTCCATCTGAGGGTGAGTGATATTTTCCATGGTCAGGTGTAGTTTTATATATCCTTGTTGAACTTGCACCACATGTTGTAGCTTGTTGACCTGAGCAGAGACAAAATGGGTTAGACAATTAATAATACATGGAGCAATCATAAGCAGCATTGGTATGGTGATAACAGGGATTAGTAGGGGTGTTAACCAACTCCAAATTCCCACTGACCAGGGGAAGCATACCCCAAAGAGAGACTGTAGCCTCCCCAAGAACTCTCCAGTTCATTCTTTGAGATCATGTAGGATCTGAATGCTTTTCTTGAGGACTGTGAGACTTTCTTTAACTTAGCTGGAGGTATTTACCCAGAAACAACATGTCTCATTCAAGATGGCTCAAGTCCCTCCTTGTTCAGGGATCAGGAGATCTATCTCCTGTCCATTTAGGACTACAACCCCTGCCAAGCTGTGTTGGCTCTTTAGAGGTATACTGAGAAATCTTTTCCCCAGAAACTTGATTTTGGGAGTGCTCATTAAAATTGCACCCATTTGTAGTCCTGAATAGGTATCTGAGATCTCCCAGGGGCTCACAGGTGTGTTGAGTGTCCTCTTCTGTTTTCTTCCATGGTTTGACTCATGAGTAGTGAGTCCAGGAGTCATGTCCTGGTACCTTGACCGCTGTGGGGGTAGAAAGTATTACAGGGTAGGGGTTCAGGCTCCATGGGCTGGAGCTGAGCCTTTGGGGACCCATCTTTCCAGACTTTAATTAGGGCTTGAGTCCCTGGAGCATATAGTGGTGACTCCTTAGAATCTTTTGGGGCCTGGTTCACACCCCACAAGCGTATATCCTGTTGGAATTTCCCAATGGCCATGATATAAGACCAGAGGATCTGAGCCTCTGGATCTAGGAAGAGGTCATTGACATAAACATAAGGTCTCCCATATAGCATCTCATAAGGACTAAGACCAACCTGTTCCTTAGGGGCAATACAGGTGTAGAGGAGAGCTTTAGTAAAGCCTCCTTCTATCCCAGGGAGGTCTGGGTTATCTTTTTTATTGCTAATTTTAAGAACTGGTTGGCTCTTTTTACTTTTCCTGAAGACTGAAGCCTCCAGGCACAATGGAGATAATAAGTAATGCCCAATGTTTTAGAGACCCCTTGGGTGACGTTAGAAGTAAATGATGTTCCATTGTCACTTTGTAATGACCTGGGCAGACCAAACCTTGGAATGATTTCACGGAGCAGTTTTTTGTTTTTTTTTTTTTTTTTTTTAACTACTTCCTCAGCCTTCTCAGTCTGGGTGAGAAAGACTTCAATCCACCCTGTAAATGTATCTATCATGACTAATAGGTATTTGTACCCTTGAGTAACTGGCATCTGGGTGAAGTCCATCTGCCAGTTCTCTCCTGGGTAGATCCCATGTCTTTGGATGGGCTGGGCCAGCTGGAGTGTTAAAGATCCTTGGGGGTTGTTTAACTGGCAAATAGGACAAGAGGAAATCACTTGCCTCATAGTCATTTGGAGACCTGTTCCTCTGAAGGACCTTTCTAGTACTCTTTGGAAGTCCTTTTCCCCTAAATGAGTGGTGGCATGTAAGCAGTTAACCAACTTCCATTGGAGGTTCTCAGGCAGAAAAAGGAGCCCCTCCTTTTGGAACCACCCCATATGATCTTCTTGAAAGACCTCACTCTTAGCTTTAAGAGTCTCACCTTCAGTATATGAAGGAGTTTCTGGCAAGTTAGTCTGTGGAACTAAGGTGGCAACCCCTATTAGGTCACGGTTCTGTAACGCTGCTCTCTTTGCTGCCTGATCGGCTGCTTGGGTCCCTCTTGCCACTTCCATGCTCCCTTTTTGGTGTCCTTTACAGCGGGAGCCTGAAACCTCAGTTGGCAGATGGACTGCCTCCAAGAACCTAAGGATTTGATCACCATATTTGATTGGGGACCCTCGGGTGGTCAAGTGGCCTCTTTCTTTCCAAATAGCAGCATGTGCATGTAGCACCAGAAAGGCATACTTGGAGTCAGTGTAAATGGCTACTCTTTTTCCTTTTCCCAGCTCTAAAGCTTGAGTCAGGGCTATGAGCTCAGCTAATTGGGCTGAAGTAACTGGTGGCAAAGGTTTAGCCTCTATGATCTCAAAATTGGAGATACTGCATATCTGGCTCTTCTTTTTCCATCCAAGACAAAGCTGCTTCCATCAGTGTACCAGATTTCCTCAGGATTGGTCAGCAGATCTACCAACAATCCCTCTCGGGGTTTTTGTCCAGTGGTCCAAGGTTTCTAGGCAAGAGTGAAAGGGGAGAGAGCCCTCAGGGGTAGGCAGGAGGGTGGCTGGGTTAAGAACCTCACAAGGGGATGTAGTCAGGCCTGGATTTTCCATCAGCACTACTTGATATCTGAAGATTCTTTGATCCAACATCCATAAATGACCTCTCCCATTCAGGAGTTGTTTCACTTGGTGGCTGGTGAAAATAGTTAGTTTGCCCTCAAAAGAGAGTTTTAAAGCATCTTCCATCAGGACTGCAATAGCTGCAAGATTTTGAAGGCAGGGAAAGATCTCTTCCCATAAGTGAGTGGGACACTTAGGGACCACCAGAAACTGGTGGGAAAATATTTGTCCACCCCAGTAACAAAGAAGTGCTCAGATGAATCTTTTTGTAATTGTTTTCCCTGTAGCACCAAAAATGGTACAGGTTTGGGAGGAGAAGGCTATGGATTAGGAGGTCAGGACAGAGTAGGTAGCCCCTGTGTCAAACAAGGAATCTCCGACCTACCTGTCACATCCAGTTGCACCCTTGGCTCCAGCCCCGTGACAATTATCTGTGACAGGTGGGCTGGCTGGAGCGGGCCACCTCAGTCCTGTTGAACTATCGTGAGGGAATGCTTGGTGCTTGACCTTGAGGCTCTTGGGTCCCGAGGGCAGAGTGCTGCCCAATGTTCCAGTTGATGGCATTTGTAGCAAGCTGTTTTGGGAGACTTGTCACAGTTTGGACACTCTTTGGCCCCATATTCCACCTGTCTACAGATTAGGAATTTGCCTCATGCCTTGTCCTTTAAGAACTCGTAGTTTGCCATAGGGCTTCCCTGGAGAGCAGCCAGCATTTAGGCATGGCTTCTCTCTTTCCTTTTCTCCCTTTCCTGGACCTTGGCCTCACTCTCCTGTTCTCTGTTATAAAAGGTATTGGTGGCTGTCTGGACCATCTCATCTACAGAGGCAGCAGGGTCCTGCTGCTGTAGCTGTTGTAACTTTATCCTGATGTCTGATGCACAATGGACAGGAATTTGTCCTTTAAAATCACCTGTCCCTCATAAGAGTCTAAATCCAGATTGGTAAACTTTTGGAGGGCCTCTTTTAGCCTTTCCAGAAAGGCAATGGGGTTCTCGTTGGGCTCCTGAGTTACTGCTGAGACCGGGGACAGTCCTAGAAGTAATAGGCTTCCTTCTATTTCCATGGGTGGACTTCTTTAGGAGTGAGTCTTTCTGAAGCTTATCCTACCCAGTACTGTTGCAACCTGAGAGCCAGGTGTCCCCAGGTCAGGGTGCAGATCCCCAGGCAGATTGAAGCATGACCACCTCCTAGAGATTGAATCTCTGGGCAGGTCGAGGCATGTTGGCCTCACAAGAATTGGGTCTCTGGGCAGGCCGAGGCATGTCGACCTCCTGTGACCCCTGAACTGGTGGATCTCCAAGCAGGTTGAAGCATGACAACCTTCCAAGGACCAGATCCCTAGGCAGGTTGAGGCAGGTCAACCTCCTGGGACCCTCAGACTGGAGTTGGGCATCCTCAAGGTTTCCAGCATGACCAGTGCTGGGTAGGATTAAGGGGTTGTAATCTTAACTCATTGCTGGTTTGTCCACCATGGATGAGAATAAATATCATGAAGTAAAGTAGTCCAAGCCTGTGCCCTGAGACTGGGAACCTGGTCAAACAGCCATAAGCCTTATCCTCTTATTGCTCTGAGGGAATGTAAGTCACTGATTTCCTCCCCTAGTCCTCCATATGAACAGTGTTTCCAATGGTAAACATTTCGTTGTTTATCCACTTGTTTACAAACAATGGGTTAAACCCATTGTTTACCCATAGACCCACTTTAGGTAAAAACAGAATGACAAAGAAGTGGGTTATCTGGTCCTGTTAAGGGCATTAAGAGTATTTTAATAATAAGTGGGGTGGAGCAATGTTGCCTACAAGGGCACAGGGTCCTGGTTGCAGGAGTTAGCAATTGGGCTTAAGAACAAATTGATGAGAGGCAACAGACCATATGTTCCATAAAAGTAGAGTGGCTATTTGATCCAGGGGTATGTTTGTAACTTTAGGAGAAGGGTGGTAAGGATTTGGGCCCAATGGCCTGTAGAGCTAACCCCCAAAGTGGCAAACATTATCCCTGGAAGCCCAATTGCCCTTGAAGAGACGCCACCAGCAGATGGGCTTCTAGCAGGCATTGCGCACCTGTCACCCGCCCTAGTGGGTTCACTGAGAGATGCTGGTGTTGCACATGCTGTAGGAAACGTGGAAGATGAGGGCCTGAATATCTAGAGAGATTGGATATGACACAGTATTTCCCTCCCAAGGGCTTCCCTGATAGCTCAGTTGATAAAGAATCCACCTGCAAAGCAGAAGACCCTGGTTGGATTCCTGGGTCAGGAAGATCTGCTGCAGAATGGATAGGCTATCCACTCCAGTATTCTTGGGACTCCCTTGTGGCTCAGCTGATAAAGAATCCGCCTGCAATGCAGGAGACCTGGGTTAGGAAGATCCCCTGAAGAAGGAAGGAAAATGTTGCCCACTCCAGTATTCTGGCCTAGAGAATTCCATGGACAGTCCATGGGGTCACAAAGAGTCAGACAGGACTGAGTGACTTTCACTATCCCTCCCAAAGGCCAGCTATTTTCTGGTTGTCCCTCCATAAGATTGTAAAGCAACATTGTGGGCCTAGACGGGGCCCAGGAAAAGAGCATGAAACAGGGTGGAAGGGGGCAGGGCACAACTTTTGAAAGAATGACGTAGCCCAGGGGCAAAGCATAAACCAATTAAAGTCAAATGGGTCCAAGATGACAAGTCAAATTCAACTAAACCTTGATCCTCAATCTGCAAGCTAAATGACACACCCAGAGGTGCCAGAACAGTTCCAAAGCACTGTCAAAAGACCTAGCAGTGGGTGGTTCCCCAATTGTTGGAATGATTCTCCCACTCACTAGCATATGAAATCACCCAGCTCGAGAAAACTAACCACACCACATTCCATGGCCACTGCACTCTCCCTCTGTGATGGCTGACACCCTGTGGAGTGTGCTCTCTGAATTCAAACAAATCCACCTCTTAATATCACTGTGTCTCTCACTGATTTTTTTTGCAATGAGACATCAAGAGCCTGGCTTTCATTAGGTCCTAAAACCAGGCACCATGGGTTTTGGCCGGGCTCAAGTCCCAGTAGGATATGACTGAGTGACTAAACATAGCACAGAGTCCCTGCCATGTGGGTTTGAGTCCCAATCTTAAGTAATCAGTTTCAAGCACAACTTTCAGAAATGGAAAGATGATAACCTGCCCAATACTTTGTAAGCAGTGGCATAGATGGAGAGAGGAGCTGAAGGACGAAAGGAAAAAGCAGTGGGGAAAATGTGCCAATGAATCCCCTTCATAATCAGCTGAAAAATCTGCTAAATACCTGACCTGTGCTCACAGTTTTTATTGACCTGACCCTTGGCACATAGAAGATTAAGGACAGATGAACCCCGACCCGCTTGGGCAACAGCTACTAAGTAGCCCCTGCCAGAGTCCCTCAATTGCACCTACTTCCACTCGCCTGTTCTCAGGGGGTTCAAGGAAGCAAGAAATGAGAGATTGTAAAGGAATTAAGATTTTTTTCAGCCATATGTCCTTCCAGCTGTAGGGGCGAGGACTTCCTACCCCAATCAGAGGGCTCCTGGAATCTGAGACTGAGCCACATGAGCTTTCTGCTGAAATTGTTTTTGCTGTCCCACTTTCCAGCACGCTGGGCTTCTTGTCATGTCGCCTGCTCTGGGTTTTCTTCACTTTCAGCTTCCACCGCAGGAGATTTCATCGAATTGGGCTTCTGCTGTGCTTGCCCTCCACCTCATGGAGGCCGAGCCTAGGTTGTTTCAGCCAGGTTAAATCAGAGTCACGGCACCAGAGATGTTGGGGGAGTGTGTTATTTCCTCGGCTCTGTCTCACCACAGCAAAAATTTGAAGCCACGAAATGGACCAGTGTTACAGCTCTTTTATTTGGCAAGCAAAGGAAAATACATCCTTGATGCATGAGGGTGGGCCGACCCAAAAGATGCGAAGAGAGAGAGGCCCCAGGCTCAATTTTGGCTCCTCCTTTTATATGTTTTTTCTCCTTTCCCTGAGCCTGCTATATGTAAATTGGTCTAGCCAGGAGGGCTGCTTGTTTCACCTGAGGCCCTTACTCCAGTCCTCAGGCCTTCCTTTGTTCTATTTTCACAGGCTTTCCCCTTCTTTATCTTTTAGCCACTGCCATTCTGGACTCCTTTTTTCCTATTCTAACTATTCTCACCTATTCTAACTATGTGACTCTATGTGACTTAAAATATTTTTCCCAACCCATAGTTTGCCTTTCATTTTCTTGATGATGTTCTTTGTAATGCAGACGCTTTCTAGTTTGACATACTCACTGGCTTTCTTTCCCATTTGCTGCATTTGCTTTTGGTGTCATATATTTCCCTAAAGAAGGTCCACCAAAATGGAATAGACCTCAGATCTCCCCACATCAGGCTCTTCACCTGAAACAAATGCCTTTATTCTATGGGATACTTGAGATCCACATTTGGTTTATTAGTCTTCCTAGTATTTATTCCTGCCCATCTCTATGCCATTGCATCTGCTCTGCTGCTACTTAGTCACTTTAGTCATGCCCAACTGTGTGGGACCCTGTGGACTGTAGCCCGCCAGGCTCCTCTGTCCATGGGATTCTCTAGGCAAGAATACTGGAGTGGATTGCAAGTCCTCCTCCAGGGGTTCTTCCTGATCCAGGGATTGAATCTGGGTCTCCTGCATTGCAGGCAGATCTTCACCACTGAGCCACCAGGGAAGCCCCCACCTGCTCTAGGTTGGGCTTATTGACAGAGAACATTCAGCCCAGCAACCTATTTGTTACTGGAAAGTTTTCTCTGTCTTGTAGCAACCACACTTAATAGCGGCTACATTCTGGAATTTCTACCTCGTAATCTTTTTCAAGGGCATTCCCTCTGCTCCACCTCAGCTGCCACAGTCCTATTCAGAAACCCATCAACTCTTCATAGATGAATACAGTGGACTCTCTGTTACCTGATGTCTGAACCTCTTCCCTTACTCTTTCTGATCTATTTTTTATATTGCCAATAGTATTATCTTTATAAAACTCAAATACACTTATAATAGTCCATGGGATTCTCTCGGCAAGAATCCTGGAGTGAGTAGCCATCTCGTTCTCCAGGGGATCTTCCTGACCCTGGGATCGAACCCAGTCTCCCACAGTGGGCAGATTCTTTACCGTCTGACCCACCAGGGACTAATCCACTTCATATAATTTTTCAATTACTTCCCATTTCTTTTAGAGTAAATGCTAACTCCTCGGTGGAAAATTAAGATCCTTCATAATCTGGTCAGCACTTTACCCTCAGTATCACCCCCTCTTTCACCATTTGCTTTCTTCCTATTTCCCAGCTGCATTGAATTGCTACTCATTTTTTGACAATTCTACCCTGTGTCACACTTCCATGCTTCTCTGTCACTGTACCCTGGTAATGATGGCTTTAACTCCATCACCTTATTCCCTGGTTGACCATAATCTGCCCAGTAAATTCTAAGACATATTTCAAGAGCTAGTCTTTTGTTTTGTTTTCTTTCTTTAATGACCTATGTTAAGTATTCTTTGACAACACCCTGGGCATTAACTTTCTTTCCTTTGTGTGCCCATTACTCTTCATAAATAAACCTCATACTCATTTCCATTATATTCAAGAACAGGAACCGTTTTCATTTTAATTCCTAAAGCTACCATGGTGCTTCCCAGGGGGCCCACTGGTAAAGCATCTGCCTGCCAAACAGGAGATTCAGTTCAGTTCCCTGGCTTGGGAAGATACCCTGGAGAGGGAAATGGCAACCCACATCAGTTTTCTTGCCTGGGAAACCCCATGACCAGAGGACCCTGGTGGGCTGCAGTCCATGAGGTCACAAAAAGTTGGACATGATGTAAGAAACTAAACAACAGCAACAAAAAAGCTACTATAGTTTGATCACATGGCATGTTTTGACAAATGTTGGTGCTGATTGAAGGAATGGAATAATAAGAGATTAGAAATGGTCACCTAGAAGTTACTTCTTATGAATAAATCTTTCCCTCCCAAGAAATACTTCAATAAATATGTCATTGACAAGTGTCATGTCTTTTCCTCCCATACTAGTCTCTTGAGTACTCATTACAGTACAGAGAACATTGTAAATACTTCTTAACTGATTGAATATTGTCAGCAAGGGCAAATCTAAAGCACACTCCATTTAACTTTTCTGACAGAAAAGTTGGAGAGTGTCTCACAGGGGGAAGGAAAAATAGGGGCAAATAAATACCAACTTCCACCCAGCAGATGGAGAATTTGCTTCCTTTTTTTAATCTCTCTAAAAAAGTCTAATTACCCAGGTTAAGGAAGACTATTTCTATGATGAGAAGACCACAGCTATTTTTCATCTTACAAGAAAAGCCAGTTAGAGTCATTAGATCCTTTCACAGATTAATCTAATTTATGCTTTTGTGTTCCCATGCCTTGGAAATACATGTTGTTTGCATCTGTATTGATTTCAACCATGTGTAGCTCTAAGTTCAGCATGAAATATATATGGATATAATTTATGTGTTTGTTCTAATTGCAGGAAAAGTATAAGCAAGACTTAAATAATAAAACTATCTATAATCCCAATATAAGCTAAAATAAGTGAGAACTGGTGTTTTTCACTGCTCTTCTAACAAACTCATGATTAATACATTTATTAAAGAAAAGCATATTTTTTCTTAAACATCTCCATATTATCATCAAAAGTACATGCAAAAAAGACTAAACTGAGAAAAATGTGATCAAACATACATGCCAAATATAGTCACTGGAAGTATTTAAGTATGTTTCTATGTAAACACATTCTGAAATAAATACATTTTATCACGTATGCCTCTAAATTCTGACACAATGCATCTAAGATTATAAGCTTAAAATTAGCATATTTTATTGTAAATTAGCATGGCAAAGATATGGGCAGTGGCATACTATGAAATGCCATTAGAGAAAAATGGGTTTCCTCCGCCAAGAAATATTGAGAATTCTCTCTCTGTCCCATACTTAAAGAGGAAATATTCATTATAAATTACATTTTTATAAGGACCATAAGTATATTATTTGCAAGCTCCCTTTCCTCCAAATGAAGACTGGGCAAATTCCTGTAATGGAAATCACCTTGAACTGATGAGAAACTGCATGCCCCTAATCAGTGGTAGTAATAACAGTCATAGCTACCATTTACTGACTGTTAATTATGTGCCAAAGATTTTATATAAAACATATCAAAATCCACACTGTGGTTCTAAGAATTATTTTCCCCCTTTTCTACAGTTGATTAAACAGAGGCCAGAAAATTTCAAGTCATCCAAGGATATAGCCTTGGCTGGGAAGGTGTAGAGTCAGAAATAATACTCAGTTACAGTACAGCTCTCATCCACTGGATCATATTTACTCTGGGGAGAAATGTTGACTCCCTGAGGCTTCTAGCGAAAGAAGGCTTCCTTCCTTATAATGTTCCATTTCCTATGTAAGTCTATTTCTTCCAATTCTGCTCCCTATGGAGAACAGCTGGCCAGTGCCTTTCTTCTAATAAAATTAACTAATTCACTGGGTGAGTAGTCTTTCTTATGAAAGAATTTAAGCCCCTAGAAAACCAAGTATTTACTCACAGAAGAAACGAAATCTACACTGAAAGGATGCAAGAAGAATGTTTCCTTAGCATCAAGCTTTCTCTATATTTTCAGCATGGGTGGGATGGAAAGAGGCAAACAATGCAAAAGAACCAAAAGTAAAGATATTTTCTTAATTTTTTCCTCATAACTATGATCTGGAACTTGCTGACTACAGACAAAAAAGGTGATGGAAACTCAAAAACTACTGAGAATTTAACTTACACAAACATTTCCAGTGTTTACATCCCAAACCAAATTGTCAAAAACTGCTTAATGTATTATAAAAGCATTTTACTACAATAATATTTGTTTTGCTACAAGGCCCTTCTTAAATGTATCATTCAATAATCACATTGTGATTATTCTTATTCTATGAATATTTTTGCTGGTTCCTTAGTGAGCTTTCTCATCTAACTCATTTAACGCTTCACTATGTTTTCACCCATTCATCTCTGTCTCTCTGCTGAAAATTAATCAGTTTTTAATAGCCACCTTATGTAATATGCAACAAGGCAGGACTCTCCCATCCTTTCCAAAAAGGACAGCATTGAAATATGTCATTAAGCTTATCTTCCCATCAAAATTTCACTCACCTAATTATCAACCTGGGGAATTTTAGAACCTTATTATGATTTTTTTCATAGTGACTCTAGGGATTAGAATTCCAAACCATCCTGGTATTTCTCAAAGGATTACCAACATCACAGGAAAGGTAAAGGCCATTATATTTTGAAATAAAATATAAACTTTAAAATATATTTAAACGACTATATACAAGAACAGAGGAGTCCTTTACTTCTCTCAATATATTTAAATATGACAGCAACTTCTAGCATTTACTAACCTGATAATGAATTCAAAAGGTAGGTATTTTCTCTTGAGTATAAACATACTGCTGAGTCCTAGCTAAACCAGAGTGGCTGGACTGCATAATATATAACAAATTATCTCTTTAAAAAAAAACAAAACTTGAAAACTAATACTGTTTTGTAAGGAGACACAGAAGATCCTAACCTCCTAATCACTTTGGTGAATGAATGAATGAATGATTTTTGAAGCAATTGGTTTTCTGGTTTATTATCCTGGTCCATATTTCCTTCCCCTGTCCTTTTCCTGAAATTATAAGAATATGATCAACCCATAAGTCCACAGGGAAAAATCCTTATATAAAGCAATACCTTTTCCCTTCTTTAGCCCAATGTACTGAACTGTTAGTTACCTGTTTGACCAGTGTTTTGAATTCCTAATGTATACCTGATACTGGGCAGGTCACAGTGAACCACAGGTGAATAAGAGTGGGCTTGGCCTCCTTGAGTTGGTATTTTAGTAGGGAGACAAATCGGCTAAACAGACCATTTCTACGTAGTGTGGAAAGTTTAATGATTGAGGTATGATTCAGTAGAATGAAAGTACACACAAAAGGTCACTAACTACTTGTCAGAGCTCCTGTCATGCTGTATTTTAAACCTGCACACACCTGTCTTTCGCTACTTGAGTTTCACCTATGTGTGCTGAACTTTAACCATGAAATTTCCAAATTCCTTCATAAACACTGCCAGTCAGATGTGAAAAGCATAATAATAACTTTTATTGATATGCCAGGCATTATTGTGAGGTTTTATGTGTATTAACTCAGTTAATCCTCTCAATTCTCTGAAGTAAGCATAATTATGAACTCATTTCACGTAGGAGGAAACTAAGGCAAAAGAAGGCAAGTTACTTTCTCAAGGCCACAGAACTAGACAGTAGAGCTAAAAACCACACTCAGGCAACCTAATGGTATATTCCCAGTTCTCAAGCATTTCACTCCACTGCTTTCTAATAATAGAGAGTGCAATGAAAGTAAGGAAAATTAGGTTTGAATCTCAACTAGAATAGTAATGAGCTCTGTGATCTTAGACAAGATCTCTAATTTCTTAACTTTCAAGTTTTTCAGTATAAAATATAAACAATTAAGTTTTTATTTTTGTGGCAGTTTCAACGTGGTCCTAAAATTCTTTGATCTTAAATTTCCATTGAGAGGTGAGATATATTTTTCTCCCCTTACATGTAGGCTCTGTAATTCCCTCAACAGAAGTGACGCTGTGCCAGTTTCCAGGTTTAGTCCTTAAAAATCTATCAGTTTCTTCTTGTCCGTTTGGATTATTTGTCTCAGAACCTATCCTTCATGGGTGAGGAAGCTCAGAGAATACCTCTACATAAGTGTTGAGGCCAATGGCCTGGGTAGAGCTCCAGCCAATAGTGACTTTTGATATATAAGCAAGGAAATCTTTGAGTTGACTCTGGACTCATGACTGTGACTGCGTGAGAAGCTTCAGCAAGAATCACCTACACCTAGGATTTCCCTGGTGGTTCAGTGGCTAACATGCGAGGCTCCCAATGCAGAGGGCCTGGGTTCAGGCTGTGGTCAGGGAACTAGATTCCACATGCCTCAACTAAGAGTCGCCTGCTGCAACTAAGACCTAGCACAACCACTTTAAAAAAAAAAAGAATCACCTACACTCAGTTCAAACCCAGAACCATGAGAGATCATCAAAAATCATTAAAAGTTGTTTTAAGCCATTCTTAGGTGCAGCAATAGGAAACAGGAACAATTTTGTCTTTTGTCAATATTACTGGAGCAAGTTTGAAAGCCCTTGAAAAGTGAAAGTGATAGTCCCTCAGTCGTGTCCAACTCTTTGCCACCCCATGGACTGCAGCCCACTAGGCTCCACTGTCCATGGGATTCTCCTGGCAAGTATGCTGGAGTGGGTTGCCATTCCCTGCTCCAGGGGATCTTCCCAACCCATGGATCAAACCAGGCAGATTTTTTACCGTCTAAGCCACCAGGGAAGCCCATGAGAGCCCTTAGTATATTATAAAGTACTGTACAAATGGAAAGAAATGTTAACCTATATTAAGTGTATAGAAGTAATGATATTACATGAAATAATATGAAATCACAAAAATCTCAGTGTTCAAAACCAAGGCCAGTTAGTAAATGCATTTAAATCCAGTGGGTATTCCTTGAGTATCTATACATAGTTAGAAGAAACAGATTCTATAAAGCTACAAAAACAACAAAGATAGGCATATTCCATGTATTCTAAGACTACATAAAAACTTCTTATAACTAAGCAGCAAATGAAAAGAACTATTTTATTTAGCATCTAAATTTCTCAGAAACATTATTTTATCCCTTAAAGCACTATTCACTTCTTGACAGGAGATTTGATGCTGACATCAGGAAAATCTGGGTTTCAATCTTTCCTTCAGTACTTCCTTGAGTGCATATAAAACATCTCTAGTGAAAAGTTTCTATTTGTAAAATGGGAGTAATAATATCTAACCTGCAGAATTCTTGGGAGGATTAAATGGCACAACATACACTGAGAGCCTAGTACATAGAATGAGATCAATAATAGACAGCTCCCATTATAAAAGACCCTTCTAGGTGTGTTCTCCATTGAAAATTTGCATTAAAGATGATCCTAGATACCTGTCATCATAGCTCAGAAAAATAGCTACCAAGTTTTACTGTGTTCACTTCTTAAAAATAACAGCCTACGTTATTCTTGAATTCCTTCTCACTCTTCTCTATTGAACCATGCACGCACCAGCAAATCCCATTGCTTTTGCCTTTTTAAAGTACCCTGGATCCAATGACCCTCATGGCTCCCACTAGCACCCATCTGGTCAAGTCACCATCAACACTCACGTGTTATTTGCAATCTCTGTATTAGTTTCCTTGGGGCTTACATTAAAAAAAAAAAAGTGCCATAAACAGACAGTTTAAAACAACAGAGATTTATTCTCTCATGCCATAGAGGCTAAAATTCCAGAATCAGTGTCATCAGGGCCATGCTCCACCTGAAGTGTCTAGGGGAGGTCTAGAAGCTCACCATATTACTTACTGGTACTTGCTGGAAATCATACTTAGTACTCACTGGAAATCCTTTGGCATTCCTCAAATAAATGCAACATTAACTCCAATCTCTGACCTTATCCCAATGTATGTTTACATTTTCCTTTTATAAAGATAGCAGTTTTTGGATTAGAGATTGCACTAATCCAGCATAACTTCATCCCAACTTGGTTACACCTGCAAAGACATTATTTCCGAAGTATGGAGACTCAGTCAGTGAAGAATCCACCTGTAATGCAGAAAACCCAGATTCAATCCCTGAGATGGGAAGATCCCCTGGAGAAGGAAATGGCAAACCATTCCAGTATTTTTGCCTAGAGAATCCTATGGACAGAGGAGCCTGGCGGGCTACAGTCCATGAGTTTGCAGAGTCAGAAGCAATTTAGGGATTAAACCACCACAGCAAAGACACTATTTCCCAACTAAGTCATATTCACAAGTATTGGGGGGTTAGAACTTCAATGTATCTTTTTGGTGGATATATTTCAACTTCTAATACTCCCTGATTTACCTTCAAACTATGTACCTCATCATGACTGAAACGTTTTCCATGACTGATCATGTTCCTCCTTTATTCAAACCCTCTGTTGAAAATACATTTCCCATGAAGAAAAAAAAAAAAAATTGAAGTTCTGAAAGAAGACAAAGGAATTCATCTCGATCTTCTCAAACTTCCCTGTGCTTCACCCATCCCATGGCTATTTCTCAGAACTTCCTCTCCCTGTGATAATTCCATTCTAACTGGACATGGAACAACAGACTGGCTCCAAATAGGAAAAGAAGTACGTCAAGGGTGTATATTGTCACCCTGCTTATTTAACTTATATGCAGAGTACATTATGAGAAACGCTGGGCTGGAAGAAGCACAAGCTGGAATCAAGATTGCCGGGAGAAATATCAATAACCTCAGTATGCAGGTGACACCACCCTTACGGCAGAAAGTGAAGAGGAACCAAAAAGCCTCTTGATGAAAGTGAAAGAGGAGAGTGAAAAAGTTGGCTTAAAGCTCAACATTCAGAAAACTAAGATCATGGCATCTGGTCCCATCACCTCATGGGAAATAGATGGGGAGACAGTGGAAACAGTGTTAGACTTTATTTTTGGGGGGCTCCAAAATCACTGCAGACGGTGACTGCAGCCATGAAATTAAAAGACGCTTACTCCTTGGAAGGAAAGTTATGACCAACCTAGACAGCATATTAAAAAGCAGAGACATTACTTTGCCAACAAAGGTCTGTCTGGTCAAGGCTATGGTTCTTCCAATGGTCATATATGAAGGTGAGATTTGGACGGTGAAGAAAGCTGAGCGCCAAAAAATTGATGCTTTTGAACTGTGGTGTTGGAGAAGACTCTTGAGAGTCCCTTGGACTGCAAGGAGATCCAACCAGTCCATCCTGAAGGAGATAAGTCCTGGGTGTTCATTGGAAAGACTGATGCTGAAGCTGAAACTCCAATACTTTGGCCACCTGATTTGAAGAACCGACTCATTGGAAAAGACCCTGATGCTGGGAAAGATTGAAGGCGGGAGGAGAAGGGGATGACAGAGGATGAGATAGTTGGATGGCTTCACCAACTCAATGGACATGAGCCTGAGTAAACCCCGGGAGTTGGTGATGGACAGGGAGGCCTGGCATGCTGCGATTCATGGGGTCACAAAGAGTCAGACACGACTGAGCAATTGAACTGAACAGATAGCATATGTCTCTTTGCTCTTATTTAGTCACTAAGCTGTGTCCAACTCATTTACAACCCCATGAACTATAGTCTGCCAGACTCCTCTGTCCATGAGATTTCCCAAGCAAGAATACTAGAATGGGTTTCTATTTCTATTTCCTTCTCCAGGGGATCTTCCCAATCCAGGGTTCAAACCCATATCTCCAGCACTGGTAGGCAGAGTATTAACCACTGAACCACCTGGGAAGCCCCAGCACATGTCTCTAAAGGCCACGTAATATCTTTCTATGTTTAGCATCTGATTCCACTCCTCCTTCCCCACTCCCCACACACTATGACATAAGCTTCAAGAAGGCAGGACTTTGTTTTGTGTGCTCTTTTATCTACACAGTGCTTAGAACAGTGTCCAAAAAATTGTAGAAATCCAATAATACAAACTATACTTATACACAGAAATGCAAGTTGGTTTGGTGGAGATTTGGTTCATTATAGCCCTTTGGATATTGACCAATTTGACAGTTTTTCATTTAAGAAAATTTATATCAACATTCTCGAAAGCATTGGCTTTCCTGGTGGCTCAATGGTAAAGAGTTCACCTGCCAATGTAGGAGAAATGAGTTCAATCTCTGGGTCAGGAAGATCCCCTGGAGGAGGAAAAGGCAACCCACTCCAGTATTCTTGCCTGGAGAATCTCATGGACAGAGGAGTCTGATGGGTTGGACATTACATTTCTTTGAAGAACTTGTAAAATCCTACTACTTCTTTCATTAATTATCTTTTCATAACATCCACAATGATAAGGTTTCTAAAAAAGTGATGGATGAGAATTGAGTTTCAAAGAGAGTATAGGAATGTACTAACATGTGGGGACAAACAAGGCAAAGAGAGCAGTAAGGATTTATGTTTTGATATATTATTCCCTGTTATCTAGTAATTCTCCAAAAAAGTAAAATCATGAATCTCATAAAAGATAAAGTGAGTAAAGTCAACAATTTTATTTAGCTCATTAATTAATTGAGGCTTCCCTTGTGGCTCAGCTGTTAAAGAATCCACCTGCAATGTGGGATACCTGGGTTCAGTCCCTGGGTTGGGAAGATCCCCTGGAGAAGGGAAAGGCTACCCGCTCCAGTATCCTAGCCTAGAGAATTCCATGGACTGTATAGGCCATGGGGTCTCAAAGAGTCAGATACGACTGAGCAACTTTCACACTTCACAGTCAGATTTAACTAGTAGAGTTACTTGGAGAAGGCAATGGCACCCCACTCCAGTACTCTGGCCTGGAAAATCCCATGGATGGAGGAGCCTGGTAGGCTACAGTCCATGGGATTGCTAAGAGTTGGGCATGACTGAGTGACTTCACTTTCACTTTTCACTTTCCTGCATTGGAGAAGGAAATGGCAACCCACTCCAGTATTCTTGCCTGAAGAATCCCAGGAACAGAGGAGCCTAGTGGGCTGCCATCTATGGGGTCACACAGAGTTGGAAACGACTGAAGTGACTTAGCAGCAGCAGCAGAGTTACTTGTCATAAGTCCAATTCTTCTCCAAACTGTCATTAGCAGGAATTGTTTGCATTGGTATGGTCAGGAAACATTGTTGATGCATCACTAGTGCATTGTCATCAGCCATCTAAATGTTAATCTTTATCTTTCTAAAGGTGCAATGTACCCTGGCCATAAACAATCAAATGGACGCACCCCATAAAAATAAGATAATCCTTGAAAAGTACCCTTGATAACATGCAACATTCCTTTGAAAAGGCATCCAGTAATCTTTTTCAAAATTCTTTCAGAATTTTCCTAAAAGTACCAAGCAGGTTATGTAAGATATAGAGGCTCACATATTTCTGAGAATGATGAATATTCGTTTAGTTAGATGAAGGGACAGTTCAGTTGGTGAAAGATGTTATTGCAAGGCAAGTTAGGATATTATGTAACAAGTTATGGAAAATCACTCTAAATTATCAAGCACAGGAGAGACTTGATGAAAATTATGTTTGAAGAGAACCATTTTAGCAGAGGTGTGCAGGATAGAAACTTAAGAGTTGAGGGAGAGGTGGGAAGAAAAGAAAAAGAAAAGCAAGAAGATGTACTTGGAAAATCCAACCCTGGTTTAGACCTGGGACATACAAATGATCCAGAGAGAGTTGATTAGAGAGCACTGGACTTTGGGACAGAGAAAGGAACTGATTAGGGTGACCAGGAGAGAGTCCACTTTCTCAGAATTGTTCAGATGATACCTGATTGTGGGAGTTTCTAAAATGTGCTCTTGGTAACATGACAGTTTATTTCTCTCCATTTCTATTACTTTTGACAGTGTGCTAACAAGTGACTTTTCTTTTGAAGTCAAAATATTGCATTTATGGACTTTTGTAAAAGCTATGGACTTCCGTAGCATTTTCTTGCCTAAAATGTTTTCTCCCTAAAATGTTTTCCACTCCTATCATTTGAGAAAGGCATGTATCTATAAAACATTCAAGTGTATCTACTCCACTTCTGTAAAAGTATTTGTGATATCTTTTTTGATGAATGTTGTTTAGATTTCAATTTTAGTGTAATTTATTAATATAATTTTACTAATATTCATTTGGGCTTCCCCAGTGACTCAGCAGTAAAGACTTTGCCTTTACTGAAATGCAGGAGACATGGGTTCAATCCCTGGGTCAGCAAGATCCCATTGAGGAGGAACTGGCAACCCACTCCAGTATTCTGGCTGAGAAAAAGCCCATGGACAAAGGAAACTGGCAGGGTACGGTCCATGCAGTTGCAAAGAGTGGGGCATGACTAAGCGACTGAGCATGCATGCAATGTTCAATTAGAGCATTCTTTAAATGTAGTATTGAATTCTAATAAAGTTTCTAACAATATAACAAGCTTAGAGAAATCTATTCTCTTTCTTTTTACACAGAATTATTGAGATATAATTGACATTTAAGTGTGTGTAAGCTGAAGATGTACAAGGTGATGATCGATGCACATATATATTGCATTTTACCCAATAAGGTTAGTTGTTTATTTTTTTTTAATCTGTAGCTCAATTATATTTTGAGTGTGAGTTTTACTGAATTTTACCTGACTTATAAAACATAAGAAAAACACCATGTCTATTCAATATTAGAAAACAAAACAAATCATTCAGGTCATTTAAATCTATAGCAACACTTGTTTGAAGTGCTTAGGTTATATCTTGATTTTAAGAAAACCAACTTGCAAACAGTCTCGTCATAATTGCAGCTAAATAATTGAAGTTCAAGCCATGCTTCCAATCTTTGATGTGAGTATACCTTCTTCATTTGCTTGAATTTTGTAGAAATTAAACAGTGGTGTTTTAAGAAAATGCCATTTTCCTAGCTTGACATATTCTAAGCAAACACATGCACTCTAAAAATGCACATCAAAGCTAACCTTTTGAAAATTCAAACAGCACTGAGGACTTCATAAATGATTCACCAGTGACAGACATATAGGTAATTTTTATGACCTGAGCCATGAATCGTTCTTAAGTTCTTGATTCAAGTGACTACTTCTCACTATATTGAGCCATGAGTTTCAAAAATAAACCTTCTGCTGATAAGGAGATTTACAGAGAACAAAAAAGCCTGAGTCAACTATTTATCTGGGACTAAATTCTGTGAACTAAGCTTAGTTCAAGCAAAAGGTTTTCTAAGCAGTTCATTTACTTTAATATGGTACAAGCATTTCGGAGTTACACAGTAGCTTATGTCCACAGCGCATTCACAGAAGAGGAGGGGAAATGCCTTAAGGTAACATTTCATGCATTCTTAGAGATAAGAACTGAGCATCTGCTAGAAGCAAAGCTCCATGCCAGATGCTCTGAAGATACACAGGCCTAGCCTACAGGAACTTATACCTATAACAGAAGGAATAAAAACCAGTGCACAGATCATTACATTATGACAAATTATGATATAAGACAGAATATTATAAATACTCTAGGAAGGGCATAAAAGTGAACTCTTTCAAAAATTCCACAGATAGAGAAAGAACATTGGTTTTCTAGGGGAATGAGAAAGACTTCATGGTGTCCGAATAGAACAGTGTTTCTCAAACTTCTGTATGCATAAAAGATGCCTGCTGAGCTTGTTAAAATTTAGATTTCTGGGCCATCCCTAGAGATTCTGATTTTTATAATCAGTCTGCATCCCTAACTAGCACCCTCAGTGATTTAGATGAAAATGGCTCAAGTACTGTGCTTTAGAAGCACGTGGTTACAGCCTTAGAAGATAAATAGCATTGAGAAGGCAATGATGAAAGGAGAAAGAATTCAGATTAAAGAAATGCTAGAATAAATAAGGAGATAGGAAAGTTTGATGTATTATCTGATCTCTGTGGGGGATTTTGGAATCCCTTTTCCCACCCCAATGAGCTAATTAAAATAACAACAATGGTTTCTGATGAGTCATTCTAGAAAATGAAGAAACTTGGAGGTCAGCAATAGAACACATTCAATATCACTATCTCCCAAAATGACCCTAAATCACCTACAAGTTGATGAAGAGTATATGAAGTATTAATAAGCGATCCTCACATTGTCAAGTGATCTCACTTAAACAGCTACAGAACTCTGGAGGGAAAGGCACCTTGGGGAACGAGCGAGGGAGATCACGGAGCTGATGCACTTCAGAACAACAGGCAGATGCTGACTTTCCGTGGGCCAGCTCTGAGTAACTGCTCAATTTTGCTGGTGCCAGGCTGGCTCAACTTGTCCCCATAATCAATAGGCAGTTTCCATAAACAGGCACTGATGATTGTTATGACAGGCAGAAGGTGGAAGTCAACTATCTTTCTCCTGAGTCCAGCTGCTAGTGATCGGGAGTTCTCTATGTCCTGTATCTTTGGACACAAGCTCATAATCCCTTAGTTACATTTTACTCTCCCTCTCTCATCCCCACTTGCCATGGTGTCTATCCTTACATTGCAGAAAAGGTGGGTTCACAAAGTTTAGAGTGAAAGCTGAAACTGGCCCCTGTACATGGAGAGCAAGGAGAGACTGGAGTGACCACACCAGACAATGCAAGAGAACTTACTGACAAGGTTTATCTTGGGTGTCTGCAGGATGAAATCTCCACAGCTGCCTGCCAGAATCTTTGTGTTGTGTCTAGAAGTTTATACTGCTTAATGGGATTCAGTCACATATTCAGTCCAGATGGTCTCAACAAAACCTTGAGCTCTGAGGCTGCATCCTTAGAACAGCTCCTAGTGTGGAAATGGTAGGCTGAACAAACATTTTAAGGAAAGGGAGGGAGTGAGAAGCCTTCGATTGCCTGGGTCCAGCTCAAATCTGCGTGCTAAGGCTCTTCAGTCGTGTTCGACTCTTTGTGACCCCGTGGACTGCAGCCCGCCAGGCTCCTCTGTCCACGGGAATTCCCAGGGAAGAATACTCGAGTGGGTCGCCATGCCTCCTCCAGGGGATCTTCCTGACCCAAGGATCGAACCTCATACATCTCTTGCATTGGCAGGAAAGTACTTTACCACTAGTGCCACCTGGGAAGCCCAGAGTTGGGCATGTCCTGTTAACGACCTCTCCCTGCAAAAAAGGAATCTAGCATTCTTTATCTTTGTCAGCACATGGTTAAAGCAGCAGAGGTAGGGTCTAGAACTCAAAGAAAAACATTGTATAGTTGGTAAACATCCAGCCTCCACTAGATGAGAAATTTCTAAGTGTCCATTATCACAAAAACTTTATAAAAAATTTAAGAACACTATGGTTAAGATGTGGTATACGGTAAAGAATGAGAATCAAGGAATAAATTATATGCCAACAGCAAATTGTGAAAAATGTTGATGATGGCAAAGGACTTTTTCAACAGACCAAGGGGAATTACTGCACATAATTCAAAATTGGTCTGTAGGAAGTTTGAAGTGTACACAAAGTATACAGAAGTTGACTAAAGACAAGAAAAACAGGAAACTCTAAACAGATTCACAGAGTTAGGATAATTCTTATATAGTCAGCCCGCCAAAACATTCGGTGCTGATCTATGGAAGAAATTCAATTACAGCATTCATTTCAATTTATTTCTTAAAGAGCTTTCATGTAACATCCAAAGCATAATCCCAGAGGCTTTATTATTGAGCACTCTAGAAGAAAAAACAATTTTAATCACTTAAATTATATAGATAATTTTAAAAAACATGAAATGGAAGTTTAAGGGATTATACATGTACTTGTGTATCATCCACAATCTTAAGAAAGCATTTATTCTTTGTCTCAGATTCTTCCCATAATAATTGTTGCTTCTGAAAAAATAGTCCTCAGAATAGAAACTGCTTTCATTGGAGCAGGCAGAATTAATTTAAAGCCAGTCAGAACTTTTCTCTAACTTGGGTGGATAAAATAGATGAATGGGAGAGATATTTCAGGTTGTATTTAACTTTTCCCTATGTCCTGCTTCCTCCCCCAAGTCTTACTTTTTCTCTCAATTAAACTGCAGAATGAAAAGCATCTTCCTCCAACTCTATTTATTCCACTGTGTTTCATAAAGAGTTCAGTCCATATCCAAATTTCTCTTTTCTCAAAAGTAACCTAAAATGTGTATTATGTTTTCCTATATTTTTTCATGATATTCTGTTTTATCTATGATTGCCATTTGTCCAATCATTCAAAATTTATTCTCAGCAAAAATTTATGCCTTACATTTCTTTAATGCCAGTCTAGTACTTTGGCTACCTGATGTGAAGAACTGACTCATTGAAAAAGACCCTGATGCTGGGAGGTATTGAGGGTGGGAGGAGAAGGGGACAACAGAGGATGAGATGGTTGGATGGCATCACTGACTTGATGGACATGAGTTTGAGCAAGCTTCAGGAGCTGATGATGAACAGGAAAGCCTGGCACTCAGCAGTCCATTGCAAAAAATTGGACATGACTCAGTGACTGAAGTGAACTGAAGTATCTAATATGGCTTCCTGGGTGGCACTAGTGGTAAAGAACCTGTCTGCCAATGCAGGAGATACAAGAAAGGCCAGTTCTACACCTGCATCAGTTCTACACCTCCCCCTGGAGGAGGAAATAGCAACTCATTCTAGTATTCTTGCCTGGAAAATTCCATGGACAGAGGAGCCTGGCGGGCTACAGTCCATGGGGTTACAAAGAGTCAGACATGCCTGAGCACACACAGTATCTAATATAGGCGTGAGTGCATAGTTCAGTTCAGTCACCCAGTTGTGTCCGACTCTTTGCAACCCCATGGACTGCAGCACATCAGGTCTCCTTCCTGTAGTTCACTCAAACTCATGTCCATTGAGTCAGTGATGCCATCCAACCATCTCGTCCTCAGTCATCCCCTTCTCCTCCTGACTTCAATCTTTCCCGACATCAGGGCCTTTTCAAATAAGTTAGTTCTTCGCATCAGGTGGCCAAAGTATTGGGGTTTCAGCTTCAGCATCAGTCCTTCCAATGAATATTCAGGACTGATTTCTTTCAGGATAGATTGGTTAGATCTCTTTGCAGTCCAAGGGACTCTCAAGAGTCATCTCCAACACCACAGTTCAAAAGCATCAATTCTTCAGCGCTCAGCTTTCTTTATAGTCCAACTCTCACATCCATACATGACTACTGGAAAAACCATAGCTTTGACTAGATGGACCTTTGATGGCAAAGAAGTGTCTCTGCTTTTTAAAATGCTGTCTAGTCTTGTCATAACTTTTCTTCCAAGGAACAAGCATATTTTAATTTCATGGCTGCAGTCACCATCTGCAGTGATCTTGTAGTGCCCAAAAATAAAGTCTATCACTGTTTCCACTGTTTCCCCATCTATTTGCCATGAAGTGATGGGATCAGATGCCACGATCTTAGATTTCTGAATGTTGAGTTTTAAGCCAACTTTTTCACTCTCCTCTTTCACTTTCATCAAGAGACTCTTTAGTTCTTCCTCACTTTCTGCCACAAGGCTGGTGTCATCTGCATATTTGAGGTTATTGATATTTCTCCCAAAAATCTTGATTCCAGCTTGTGCTTCATCCAGTCCAGCATTTCTCATGATGTACTCTGCATATAAATTAAATAAGCAAGGTAACAATATATAGCCTTGATGTACTCCTTTCCTGATTTGAAACCAGTCTGTTGTTCCGTGTCCAGTTCTAACTGTTGCTTCCTGACCTGCATACAGATTTCTCAGGAGGCAGGTCAGGTGGTCTGGTATTCCCATCTCTTGAAGGATTTTCCACAGTTTGTTGTGATCCACAGAATCAAAGGCTTTGACATAGTCAATAAAGCAGAAGTAGATGCTTTTCTGGATAGTAGGTCAATACAAATTCACCATTCATTTGCTCCATCATGGTTGAAGCTTAAACCTGTAACATTTGGTAGCATTATAAAGCTTAGCAGTGGCATGTGAGTGAGAGGATTATATAATTCACCTTCACCTCCATTTCATACTAAAATATCAAGGAATAAAAGCTTGACAAAATTGTCCCAGTCCAATCCATGATCTTGCAAGAAATTTCAAAGCCATAAAGAGCACCATTTTCTGGGATAGATTCACTTTTATGGTAATAAATTAATAATGCAAATATTTTCTGTAAGAAGATAATTTGAAGGGGCAGCATGCATGCAAAATCAAATGTATGTGAAGTTCACGGAATATATGTGAAAAGTGTATTTTGCTATTATGGTTTAACTTTAGCAGTGAACAAAAATCTCTTTAAAAATACAGACGCTTTGAAAAAAAAAAATTACACTTCTTGGTTAGTTCAGCTCTTCAACTACAATTTCTTTCTCTCTTATGCATTTTGCAACCTTTTGGCAGCTTTATTGTTAAAAAGCCAAGGTACATTCATAATTGCACCACAGTAGCACACATTTATCATTGGCAAAGTTTCCGTACTATAAATGAATTACTGTAATAGATGTGTCATGAAATAGCACCTTATTATTCTTCTCTTCTTCTATTTTCTCTACCAAGTGGGTCAAAGTCAGTAACAAGTGTTCCTCTAACGTGATATTTTTGAACAAGTCAAAGGAATGGAGTAAGCTTTAAAGCTTTAGTTTTGTAATACTTTAAAATGATCAACACTTTTAATTTTAGTTATGCTTCTAAATCTCCCAAGCTCTTCCTACTCTGTGCTGGTTTTGCTTATACTGGAAAGCCATTGACTTCTGTACTGGCACTTATGTTGTTCTCAATCAAGAAAATGTGATTGAGAATTTATTATATTTAAGGCTGCTGTCAAAAAATGATATAAATCATCTCCACCCTTGAAGAATGTATAATCTCACTGTGAAATAAAATATCAAAAAAGGGTGAAATAGATGGTATAGCCAATAAGAACTATATTCAGAGGAGAGAGCTTTCAAATTGACCCCCCAAAAATGTAGCTGTGAGTAGATCAATGTCTAAAACAGATTATAAGATTTCCAATTGGTTTTATTTGGATGTGTTTGAAAACCTTGTGAGAGAAAAACATCTACCCTACTTGTCTTCTTAAAGTGACAGCAAGATAATAGAGTAAAATATTTATTGGTCTATGGCATGTTGGTGACCGCCATTTTAATGTTTCTGAGACAGGTGAAGTGGAGTTATCAGAAATGAAGAAGCATAGGTTCTGTTGGCACCTTATTTTAACAGCTTTAATGAACCCCTGAAATAGACATGCAGACTATAATCAGTGCACGTGTGCATGGTCTGTCGCATCCAACTCTTTGCAACCCCATGGACTGTAGACCATCAAGTTTCTCTGCTATGGAATTTTCCAGGCAAGAATACTGGAGTGGGTTGCCATTTCCTACTCCAGGAGATCTTCCTGATCCAGGGATTGAACCTGTATCTCTTGCATCTACTGCATGGGCAAGTGGATTCTTGACCACTGTGCCATCTGGGAAACCCTCATGTATAAGCAACAGTGTGAAAAGTGAAGGTGTTAGTCACTTAGCTGTGTCTTACTCTTTGCAACCCCATGGTCTGTAGCCCACTAGGCTCCTCTGTCTATAAGATTCTTCAGGCAAGAATGCTAGAGTGGGAAGCCATTCCCTTCTCCAGAGGATCTTCCAAACCCAGGGTTCAAACTCGCATCTCATGAATTAGCAGGTAGATTCTTTAGCCTTTGAGCCACCAGGGAAGCTCAGTCTATAAGCAGAGTTCTCCCCCAACAAGTCCCACATAAATGTTAACTAACCATAGTATCTACCTGTCTAAATGAGAATACGTTGGCAAGTATTAGATCTGCTGGCATATTGATAACAATCCCATCTCGTGATTTAAGATGAGATTTAACAATGTCATCTTGTTCAAGACAAAGTTGTAACCCTATTCATACACAGACAGGTATAATAGATGACAAGATCAGAATCCCTAAATTCTCACATAATAACATTTAACAAGAACAAAAATATTAATTTCTTGACTTAAGTATGAAAAATAACCAATATTTAATTGATATTTGGCTTAGCAGTATTCAAAGTCTGGATCTTTACTAAAATAAGAGCTATGTGGGTCAAGTTACTCTTTATAAGAAAACTACACATTTGGGCACTACTAGAAGTATAGAGGGCTTCCCAGGTGGCACAGTTGTAAAGAACCCACCTGCTGATGCAGGAGACGCAGGAGACTTGGGTTTGACCCCTGGGTCAGGAAGATCCCCTGGAAGAAGAAATGGCAACCTGCTCCCACATTCTTGCCTGAACAATCCCATGGACAGAGGATCCTGGTGGGCTGCAGCCCAGAGGATGGCACAGAGTCGGGCACGACTGAGCGCCACCCTGCAGCCCCTAAAACACGGCAGGAGACATTTTGCTCTATTCTCGTAACCTGGCCAATCTGTATAAAGTCTGTGCTAACAAAATCAACCTCCCAAGTGACGATAAACACTATGGTAGGTAAGCAACCAGAGTCAAACTGAACAAAATATTTGCACAAAAAATTCAGACAAAGCATTTACTTTCATTCAAGTTTTTTTTTCTTTCAAGTAACTGAGATTGACTAGAAAGTTAACACATGGGAACTCTTATTTTAAAATGAATCTGTGAAAAAACAAGCAGATAGCCATATACCACCTCTCATATTAGCATTCATGTATTTTGTTAGGGCTTCCTTGGTGGCTCAGTGGTAAAGAATCCGACTGCAGTGCAGGAGACCCAGATTTGATCCTGGGGTTGGGAAGATCCCCTGGAGAAAGAAATGGCAGCCCACTCCAGTATTCTTGTCTGGGGGAATCCCATGGACAGAGGAGCCTGGCAGGCTGTAGTCCATGGAGTCGCAAAAGGACCAGAAAAGGCAACCTGATTTTTTCCGGTTTCGTTTGGCCAAAATTAGGTTTTGGTATTTCATTTTGCACTCAAGAGCACATCCAGATATGAGTGTCTATGTACTCAAGATATCTACTGAATCGTATTTGATGGCTCTAGAAATGCACATCACTTTCTATTGAACCAAAAGTAATAAAATTATGCTAAAGTATAGATCTCTCCCCTAAGTCACCAGGTATTTTCTCTTATGCAACAAGATGAGAGTTTCCAAACTAGAAAATTGAATAAATTGAGTCTAAATGATTGGAAAGTGATTTGAATATGGAATATGAGACTCTAATTTCATTCTTTTAATGTGGAAATATGCTTGGTTAAAAGTTATGTCATCTGCTCTCAACCGTCCTCACTCTTCTCCTTCATCCAAAATAAATAAATAAACACACATGCACACACACACTTTGAACATCTCAACACTAGTCACTTCTTACTCTTCCTATGTAGTTTGACAGGATTGAAATTAATATTTATTTTGGTACTCATGTTGATTATATAAAACATTCCATTTATTTTACTCAATTTTTTTCATTCACATATTGCTAGGAAAATAGCAAGGTGATACAAGCACCAGAATTACAGTTATTTGTATAATATATTCCTACTTAATTGTAGTCCTTTAGACACCTGTTGCATTTTGCATATCCTCTGTCTTCTAAAGTCCGTCCCCATCTTAAATATAGCAAGATGACTTTCCAATCCCCTTTTTAGGCTAAATTTTGCTGTATGTCTACCTAGTAATGCTACACTGAATTCATTCCTTTTAAGCTTTACCTTTAGGACTTCTACATAAATCTTTGCTCATTAAGCAGTTCCTTCTTTGACCTTACCCAGCTGTTGTTGGATAGACCTGAAATTGTCATAAATGTCTTAATGACATTCATCATTGTGCAAATTATAATCTTGATAATTTAATATAAAGCTACTAACTTAGAAGGTCTACCCTACAACAAAATTTCCTTTCTGCCCAAAAAACAGGTTCAGCATGAAATCACATGAACATAACTACCATTAGGGGTGGGTTCTCAGCCCCCAGGCTGTGGCCCACACTGTTTATGGCTTGTTAGGAACGGGGTGACACAGCAGTGAGCAGTGGGGGCGGAAACGGAGCTTGGGGAGCCACTCACCATCACTTGCATTATTGCCTGAACACCTCCCAGCCCCACTCCTTCTGTGGAAGCAGAATTGTCTTCCGGGAAATTGGTCCCTGGTGCCAGAAAGGTTGGAGATCACTGCTAGTGGGTAAGAGAGAATGAAAAAACCTAGCAAAAGCAGAATAAAGGAGATTCAAGATATTTTTGGCCACTCACAGCTCAAGAGTTCTCCAGGGAAATTATTCACCCTCTGTTCTGTGCTGTGCGATGTTGCATCAGTCAGGACGGGCTCTGTGACCCCGTGGGCTACAGCCCGCCAGGCTCCTCTGTTCATGGGAGTCTCTAGGCAAGAATACTGGAGTGGGTTGCCATGGCATCTACCAGGGGATCTTCTTAACCCAGGGATCGAACCCAAGTCTCTTGCAACTTCAGCATTGGCAGGAAGATTCTTTACCACTAGCACCAGCTGCTAAGATTCACCCTCTAACAGCTTGCTAAAATGTTCCAGAGGTGACAATGTTTCTCGTTTCTTTTGTAGTGGGGAAAAAAAAAAAAAAGAAGAAGAACTGCTTGTATTCTGAAATCTGTAATTAGCTAGATAATTCAGAAAAGGAAAGCGCATTTCATTAACCCAAGGGAAGCCAAGAGCTAAAGGATCAGTGAATGAGCACGACCGCAGAGCACACCCAAGCAGTTTCGATGCACCCAGATGCCCTTTGGGTCTTGTGTGACCATCTCAAGAACACATGCCACTTTCTATTACGCACAGCAATATAGAAAGAGCTCCAAACTTGCACTATTCTTTTGCAATGTCAGTTGAAAATATAGTGTCTATGGCTGAAAAAGGCTGAGGCCCAGCTGGCAGATCACAAGAGAGAAAGAGTTGGGAGACTAGAGTAAAAGACACAGGAAAAGAACTGGAAAAAAGAATAACATTTCAGAAACTAACAGAATATTTCAGAGGATAACAACTGCTAATAATATCTTACCATGCATTTATCCTCCTGATGTAACCATTTTAACCCATGTGTTAGGCCCAAGCTCTGATTTCAGGCACTTGGGAAATGGGCAACAGGAAAGAAAAAAAAAAAAAATTGTTTTATTCAGCAGAGGAAAGGTGCAGTGGTTTGCTGGAAGATTCTATTTCAAAGCAAAATAAAAGTTGAAAAATTGTCATTGCTGATAATAGTAGATGTGTATATAGTCACAAGATAAGAGACTCATTAAGACTGTAGAGAAAAAGGCATAAGACAAAGTGGGTGACAGGAAAATGTCAGCGTGGGAACACAGGGGAAATGAGGCATTTATGTGGATGGCAGGGAACCAGTCAGCTTTCTGAGCTGAATCAGTGACATAGTAGAGCTGTAAGGTCAGTTGTTTAAGCCTCCTATTTGCTTTTCACAATTAAACTCACTGAGAACATATTTTGTACTTCTATAGTCAAAGAATGTTAAACAATAGTCAGAAATTCTTAGATTTCTAAAAAACAGGTACTTTTGGTAACATTCTATAATTATTGCTTATGCAACTAAAAGTTCAATTTGGTATCTGCTACCTGGAGCTTCTTGACTATGACTGTGTATTAAAATCATCTTGGGGCTTTAAAAATATTGCTAATGCAAATGCCTTGCACCAAAGATTCCTCTTTAACTGAAATGTGGCCTAGGCATAAGTATGTTTTAAAAGCTATTTCAGTTGAGTCTAATATCAGGGCAGAGAACCACTGTTGTCCACCCATCCATTGTTTCTTAGAGTGTGGTCTAGATGGACGGTCCCTACCAGAACCAACTATAATCCTCACTCAAAATGCAAACAACCACATCACACCGAACACCCAATAAGACAGAATCAGAAAGTTGGGGACCAGAAAAAATTGTTTTCTTCATAAGCTCCCTCAGGATTCTTAGAATTCCTATTACAGTGTCTGTGTAATTTAATGTCATTTGATGGGCTCTTCAAATGTGTAGAGCCGTACTCTATAACCCCAATTTATATTTTGCAATAGCCATTTTCTGATCTATGTGATTGATTTCTAGAGAACAGTCATTTGGACAAAGAAATAAAGAAACTATATGAATATAGATATAGATATAAGATATACATGTATGTATGATATCTATGGTGCTTGCTCAGTTGCTCAGTCATGTCTGACTCTTTGCTACCTCATGGGCAGTAGCCCTCTGAGCTCTCCTGTCCATGGAATTTTCCAGGCAAGAATACTGGAGTGGATTGCCATTTCCTGCTTCAGGGGATCTTCCCAATCCAGGAATCGAATCCATGTCTCCCACGTCTCCTGCATTGGCAGGCAGATTCTTTACCACTCAACCACCCGGGAAGCCTCTATAAATGAGATATGCACATATATATGCATCTATATATCTCCAGCAAATGTGGACATTGACCATAATACTAAAGCAGTATTCTTGGTTCTGGCTTGGAAGGCCTTCTGATTCTATTCCCATACTCAATGGCAGAGGAGAATTTCATATAGTTGAATAAAGTGTCATGGGTAAGGCTTAAATGGATAGCTATGCAGAGTCAAGCCTTAATGTTCTCTGAACAATTTCTCTTAGAAAGAGAAAAATCAAGGGACATTGAAAACTATACCTCGAGTACTATTTATGCAGTGTGATGATATATATTTTATAGTTCCTGTTATTGAAAACTGTTCTTGAAATTCAAGGGATCCTGACAGTCTGTAGAACATGGAAACCTATTAAAAAGCAATCTGGAAAAGCATTTCTGCTGAAATCGCTTTTACCAAAGTGCAGATCATTTCATTTATTCTAAAGGGATATAATTAGAAAAGAGACTGAATTGTTTTCTTTTTCTTTTTACAGTATAGCACAAATACATGCTTCTTTATTCCAGTTTCAGCATGTGTATAGTTTTAAAAATGTATCAAAAAATAAAGTGATTTTTTTCTTTTTTCATGGACCTCTACAGTGTGTCTATTAAAAGTTTTAAAAATTGGTTCTCAAGTAAGAACAGAAGCATAATTTTAAAAAGGCAGAAGGTATTATTTATCTTGGCCTTCTCTGCACATGTCAGAAATTAAGACAGTGATGAATTACACATTACTGTACAAAATTTTATTATCAGAGTCAAAATTCAAATTTGTTCTGCTTAAAATACAGAAGATACATTTTCTCATTTAGAAAAATCCATTTTGTTAGTGTTTGGTTATAGTGGAATAAAAATTTCATGTTGAACACATACTGATTCAATTTTTACTGAATAATTTTAAAGGCATACCATAGAAAACATTAATCTGCTAAACTAACAGCAAGTTATTTGGTAAATGCTTTAGTAACTCATACTAAAAGAACAGTGACTTTTTTCATTCCTAAATCATAAAGTATTAGAAATGAAAAGTGCTTCCATTCGGCATATTTTAAATGTCTGTTCATTTGGGGAATAGCTCTACAAAAATAAACTTTTTACTGAATAAATTCAAGATCATTAGAAGTAGTCCACATAATATTTTTAAAAGATTATCTGATGAATTCAGTAATGTATAAAAGCCAATTACGAAAGCTCAAAGGCAAAATTTCTCTTCTTGCTTCAAGTAACTGAACAGTGCATAAGCTTCATAGTTCTACTGTGTTTTAGTTTTATAGTTTTGGTCTGTTAAAAAAATGCTATTAAAATATAAATGTACTAAAACAGCAAAAAAAATGGCAAGTATAATCATATGTGGCAATGTATAGGTAGCATTTAAAAAATAATGTCAGGTTACTATTGTACAATATTTTGAAGGGTAGAAATACAACATTTACTTGAAAAATGTTTTGTACTTAACTAACAGACAATAAACCTTTTAAAAATGAAACTGAATAGCAAAAAAAATTTCATAATGAATGTTTTCACCCAGTAGGTCATAAGTTATGTGAAGGTGGGAACAGAATAGTGATCAAGAGCAAAAGTTATATTGTGACCCTTGTAGAGGTTAAAAGGAGTGACTGAATGACGAACTTAGAAAGTAAATGCCAGCACATTCAAGGCAGATGTTCTTAACTCCACTGTAATACTTACTATAAAACATTTCACTCTTTCATTTTCTTACATGACATCATAAAAATATGTGCGATTAGACCAAGTTGGCCTCTGCAGAGCTAGGTCAAAGCAGTCATCTTAAACTCTATCTGCACACAGCAGGCCAATGGAAAATGTAACCTCAAATAAATTAAGGCACTTCAGTCCACCTATACGGTTCTAAGCAGAGAGAAATATTTCTCTAACCTTATCACTAAGTGAAAGGAAAGTCCTGGATAAACTAATAGGTCTCCTCCAGATGCAGGATAGAGATTTAACCTTATTTTTGGTCCACTGGCGAAGAGCTTTGCAATCCATCCTCTCTCTTCCCTTATTTTTCATGGTTTGTTGGCTGGACTATCTCTTAATTACTTGTAATAGCTCAAAACCCACTACACAGCACACTAATTCAAAACACTTTGAAGAAAAGTTTTATGGGCCATATGAAGTAACCAACGAAGTCTCTGTTCCTGCCATCAGGACATGTGGACTGGAGGATTGGGGAGGCAGGGGCAGACTGGGAGGGCTGACATGCATACACGCCAGCACCGTTCAGTCGCTCAGTCTGTCCGACTCTGTGACCCGGTGGGCTGTAACCCACCAGGCTCTTCTGTCCACGGGATTCTCCGGGCAAGAACACTGGAGGGGGTTGCCATTCCCTTCTCTGAGGGATCTTCCCGACCCAGGGATTAAAGCTGGGTCTCCTGCATTGCAGGCAGATTCTTCACCATCTGAACCACCAAGGAAACCCGCATACACACCCTGCATGCATGCTAAGTCACCACAGTTGTACCTGACTCTGTAACTCATAGGACTGTGGCCCACCAGGCTCCTCTGTTGGTGGGATTCTCCAGGCAAGAATACTGGAGTGGTCTCCATGCCCTCCTCTGGGAATCTTCCTGACCCAGGGATCAAACCCTCCTCTCTTTATGTCCCCTGCATTGGTACATGGATTCATACCACTAGCGCCACCTAGGATGTATAAACTAGCTAGTGGGAATCAGCTAGGTGGTCTGTGATGACCTAGACGGTGGGATGGGGTGGGGCGGTGGCCCCAGAGGGAAGGGATACATGTATACATGTAACTGATTCGCTTCATTATATAGCAGAAACTAACACAACATTGTAGAGCAATGACACTTCAATTTCAAAACAAAAAAAGAAAAGAAAGAAAGGAGTGGTAAGCCAAAATGCACTAATTAACATTTTTCTCAAATTAGCTAATGACAATGAAAAAGTAAGCTAGGTATCTATTCAAATCTTCTACATAGACCAGTCCATATGGATAATCATTATGTTTCCAGGTTTGTAGGAGGCAGATTAATGACTGATTTAAGCCATGTAAGGCTTGGGTTTGCAGGTTTTTTAGTTCTCATCAAAAACCTACCACCAGTTACACAAACTCATCACAACTCTTAGCCTCTGTCTCCTCACTGTTGACTAGAACCAATGGTATGTCACAGGGCTGTTAAATGAGATGAAATCTACACAATGCCCAGCACTTAGGAGAACACTCAAATTTTCATACTTTCCTGATATCCTAACTCATTTAACATTTACACAGAACAAAAAATTAATTCTAGTTAAAATGAACAGCTGGTCATTGTTTTTTTTTTTTTTTCTTAGTGGATTGGTACCTGAACTGGGAATGTACAAGAGGTAAACATCTCCAGTGTACTACTCTTAATGTGTTAAATATTCAAAATAAAATCCCTTAAAGTGCTATGTTTTCAAAATCTGGGTAAAATTAATACTGCATTTTGGTAGGGCTATTTGTGAAAAACCTATTTTAAAAATAAAATGCATAGACAGTACATGTAAAATAGGACATATATTTTCACCAACTGCTTATTTTTAATATTTAAGACAGAATTTTTCTAAGTAAAATAAAATTGAAAATAAAAGCTACTAGACTACACTTTTGTTAGATTTTTTAAATATAAACAATGCATGTTAAAATATTTTAGTAAAACAGCAACCTTATTCATTCAAAGCAATTGAACTGAAAGTTATTTTTATGTAATTAAATTTTGGAATTCCAGGATATTTGGCAGGAACATTTTCATACGCAAAAGTTCACATATACTAATTGAACAAATACATTATTGTTTAGTATAATAATGGTTGAATCTGTTTTTAAAAACATATGATTAACTTAAAATTAACACATTGTGAACATACAGACAGTGTGATAAAACTATTATAGAAAACTTGAGCTACTTTTACATAAGTAGGTTAAAAATTTTTCTGCAACTTACGGATATTATTAAAATGCTCAAATAGCTTTTCTTAATAAATTCTATCCTAACTAATGTTCCAACTTTAAAAGTTTAAACTATATGGTTTTATTATGCTTTCTATATGTTACACATTTCTTGAAAACACAATTAAGTGCTGTGAAACCAAAATGAGAATTATCCTGAAGTACCATAAATGTTTTGAAAAGAAGTATACATAAATAACACCTAATATTATCCATACCTAAAAATTATTTAGTTTCTTTTTTGTAGCATGTAATTATCCTTCATATGCCCTTATGGATTTATTATTTCACTGTTTGTTTCATTTATTGTGATGTAAATTCTTTTAGGTCTTGTTCATCCCTTCCCTTCCACTCTCAAAGTGCTTTGTGAAATAAAAGGTGCTCACAGCTTTGAGTAATATACAGATGGTTCAGAATGTGTTTTTCATTCCTTTTCAGAATACTAATATTTCAGTTTTCTTAGAAAAGAAAATTATCTTCTTATATACTTCCTTAAATGTTACTGTTAAGCTGAAAATTTTGCATATTCAGGTAACAAAAGTCTTGGCATTGTTACAGCATTTAATTTAAAATTTTAGGTATTTTTAGTTTCTTCCCTCACTACTTAATAGGAACTTACTAGGTGCTATAATTAGCTTTTATAGTAGGCACCTCCTAAACATTAGTGAATTAAAAACAGGGTCTCTGCCTTTAAGTGGTTTAACTTGTAAATAGCTTATAACAATTTTTTTTTCAAATCTTAGAACTAATGAAATTGTTTCAATGCATAACAGGATATTTCTCCATTAAATCAACTCGTGTTTCATTTTCCTAAATTTGAGTATCCAAGTTGAGATCTTACGTAGACTCTTCTAATATAATCTTAGTATTTAAAACTTTTATATCCAAAATCAGTTGATTTATGGTGGCATTATGTTTCACTGCTAGATCCTTGATTTATCAATTCTTAGTTTATAGGATAGCCCAATAAACCTTTAATCTGAAAAAAAAAAAGAAATAAAAGGTGCTCAATAAATATGTTAAATCCTATCACTGTATAATTAGTAGTGTCAAATGATAATAATTCAGCTATGGTCTCTGATAAAGGAAAAAGAAACAGCTATGGGAATCTTAATTTCCCATTACATGAGCTTTTTCTTTAAAAAAAAAAAAAGTATGTATGTTTAATTTCACTGGAGTATTGAGGAGAATAAGCCATTTCAGTTTTCTAACTACTTACAAAAAAAAATCCTTAAAATTCCAATAGATTTATATATCTATCTTTCTTTCCTTTCCTCTCAACATATTTGTTAGTTTTGTTTTCATTGCTTTATTCCCCACTTGGCACCTTGCTTTAGTTTTGTTTTCCAATTTGTGCTTTAGTTAGTTTTGTTCTTAACTGGTAAATATAATTTTTGATTTCCTTTGTTTGCCAGGTCAATCTGTTGTACTTTATTTTTGTTGGACTGTGTTGACCTTGCTCATGGTTGTATATGTATATGTGTATATTCCATTATTTTAATTATTATTTGCCTGATTTTTAATTGCCATTTGTCTGGGGTTCATCTTTGATTTCTCATTTTTGGATATTTGTTTTAATCTCACTTAATGCCATAACAAGCCACTTGTGGAATCTTCGTTCCTGAGCAGAGATCAAGCCCTGAGCCTTTGAAGTGATAGCACTGACTCCAAGACCCTAGACTACCAGAGAACTAGCACTAGGGAATATCAAATCATGAGAATAGTGAGAACTCACAGAAAGGAAACCACGTGAATACAAGACCCGGCATCACCCAACTGCCTGTAGCACCCTGTGCAAGACTCCTCATCTAAACAGCAAACAAAACAAAAACACAAATACAGTCACCAGCAGACAGGATCACCACCCCACTCAGCCTTGCCCATCAGGAAAAACAAACAAACACACAAAAACTCAGCACAGATCTCACCTACCCTGTGTGAAGCTTACACAAACCACTGTAGTAGCAATGCTCATATCAGACAAAATGGACCTTAAAAAAAAGAAGATCACAAGAGATAAGGAAGGACACTACATAATGATCAAGGGATCAATCCAAGAGGAAGACATAACAATTGTAAATATCTATGCACCCAACACAGGAGCACCTCAATACATAAGACAAACACTAACAGACATAAAAGGAGAAACTGACAGTAACACAGTAATAGTAGGAGACTTTAACACCCCACTCACACCAACTGACAGACCATCAAAACAGAAAATTAATAAGGAAACAAGTCTTAAATGATATATTAGATGAGATGGATCTCATCGATATCTTCAACACATTCATCCAAATGCAGAAAACTAAACCTTCTTCTCAAGTGCACATGGAACGTTCTCCAGGATAGACCACATCTTGGGTCACAAATCAAACCTCAGTAAATTTAAGAAAATTGAAATCATATCAAGCATCCTCTGTGACCTCAACTCTATGAGACTAGGTATCAATTACAGGAAAAGAAACTGTAAGAAATGTAAACACATGGAGATTAAACAACACATTTCTAAATAATCAACAGGATACTGAAAAAGTCAAAAGGGAAATCAAACAATTTCTAGAAACAAATGACAATGAAAACATGACAACACAAAACCTATGGGATGCAGCAAAAGCAGTTCTAAGAGGGAAGTTTATAGCAATGCTATCCAACTCAAGAAACAAACAAAAAAAAAGCATCGAATAGAAAACCTAACTTTACACCTAAAACAACTGGAAAAAGAAGAAAAACAACAGAAAAAAGCCAAAATTAGTAGAAGGAAAGAAAGGAAAGAAAGCAGAAATAGATGAAAAAGAAATGAAAGAATTAATAGTAAAAATTAACAAAACTAAAAGCTGGTTCTTTGAGAAGATAAATAAAACTGACAAACCTCTAGCCAGACTCATCAAGAACAAAAGAGAGAAGAATCAAATCAACAAAGTTAGAAATGAAAAAGGAGAGGTTACAACAGACAATTCAGAAATACAAAGGATTATAAGACTATTATGAACATCTATATGGCAATAAAATTGATAACCTGAAAGAAATGGACAGATTCTTAGAAAAGTTCAATCTTCAAATACTGAACCAGAAAGAAAAAGAAATTATGAACAAGAAATTAACAAGAAAAAGAAATTATGAACAACCCAATTACCCAAGCACTGAAATTGAAGCTGTGATCAAAAGTCTCCCAAAAAACAAAAGCTCAGGACCAGATGGGTTCACAGGAGAATTCTATCAAACATTTAGAGAAGAGCTAATGCCTATCCTTCTAAAACTCTTTCAAAAAATGTGTAGAGGAAGGAACACTTCCAAAAGCATTCTATGAGGCCAACATCCCCTTGATACCAAACCCAGACAAAGACAACACAAAAAAAGAAAACTACAGGCCAATATCACTGATGAACATAGATGCAAAAATCCTCAACAAAATTTTAGCAAACAGAATTCAGCAACACATCAAAAAGCTTATACACCATGATCAAGTTGGGTTCATTCCAGGGATGCAAAGATCCTTCAATATATGCAAATCAATCAACGTGATATACCATGTTAACAAATTGAAAGATAAAAACCATATGACCATCTCAATAGATGCAGGAAAAGCCTTTGACAAAATTCAGCACCCATTTATGATTAAAACTCTTCAAAAAATGGGCACAGAAGGAACCTACCTCAACATAGTAAAGGCCATATATGATAAGCCTACAGCAAACATTATTCTCTATGGTGAAAAAATGAAAGCATTCCCCCTAAGATCGAGAACAAGACAAGGGTGTCCACTTTCCCACTATTATTCAAGAGTTTTGGAAGTTCTAGACAGCAATTAGAAAAGAAAAAGAAATAAAAGGAATCATATGAAAAGAAGTAAAGCTCTCACTCCTCACTCAGTGAGGAGTAAAGCTCTCACTGACATGATATGATACATAGAAAACCCTAAAAATAGTATCAGAAAATTACTAGAGCTAATCAGTGAATTTAGCAAAGTTGCCAGGATACAAAATCAATTGCATTTCTATATACAAACAATGAAAAATCAGGAAGAGAAATTAAAGAATCAATCCCATTCACCATTGCAACAAAAAGAATTAAATTTCTAGGAATAAACTTACCAGGGAGACAAAAGAACTGTACACAGAAAATTATAAGACACTAATGAAAGAAATCAAAGATTACATAAACAGATTGAGAGATACTCCATGTTCCTGGGTAGGAACAATCAATATTGTGAAAATGACTACACTACCAAATGCAGTCTACAGATTCAATGTGATCCCTATCAAATTACCACTGGCATTTTTCACAGAACTAGAACAAAACATTTCACAATTCATATGGAAACACAAAAGACCCCAAAGAGCAAAAGCATCCTTGAGAAAGAAGAATGGAGTTGGAGGAATCAACCTTCCTGACTTCAGATTATACTACAAAGCTACAGTCATCAAGACACTATGGTACTGGAGCAAAACCAGAAATATAGACCAATGGAACAAGATAGAAAACCCAGAAATAAACTCATGCACCTATGGGTAAATTAATTTTGACAAAGGAAGCAAGAATATAAAATGGGGCAAAGACAGCCTCTTCAATAAATGCTGGGAAAACTGCAGTTACATGTAAAAGAATGAAATTAGAACACTTCCTAACACCATGCACAAAGATAAACTCAAATGGATTAAAGACCTAAATGTAAGACCAGAAACTATAAAGCTTTTAGAGGAAAACATATGCAGAACACTCAATGACATAAATCAAAGCAAGATCCTCTATCACCCACGTCCTAGAGTAATGGAAATAAGAGCAAAAGTAAATAAGTGGGACCTGATTAAACTTAAAAGCTTTTGCACAGCAAAGGAAACTATAAGCAAGGTGAAAAGACAACCCTCAGAATGGGAGAAAATAATAGCAAATGAAACAACTGACAAAGGATTAATTTCCAAAATATATAAGCAGTTCACACAACTCAATACCAGAAAAATAAACAACCCAATCAGAAAGTGGGAAAAAGACCTAAACAGACATTTCTCCAAAGAAGACATACAAATGACTAACAAACACATGAAAAACATCATTCATTAGAGAAATGCAAATCAAAACTACAATGAGATATCACCTCACACCAGTCAGAATGGCCATCATCAAAAACTACAAACAACGAATGCTGGAGAGGGTGTGGAGAAAAGGGAACGCTCTTGCAGTTGGTGGGAATATAAATTGATATAGCCACTATGGAAGACGGTATGGAGATTACTTAAAAAACTAGGAATAAAACCACCATATGACCCAGCAATCCCACACCAAGGCATATACCCTGAGGAAACCAAACTTGAAAAAGACACATGTATCCATTGTTCACTGTCGCACTATTTACAAAAGCTAGAACATGGAAGCAACCTAGCTGTCCATCAACAGATGAATGGATAAAGAAGTTGTGGTACATATACACAAAGGAATATTACTCAGCCATAAAAAGGAACACATCTGAGTCAGTTCTGATGAGGTGGATGAACCTATAATACAAGGTGAAGTGAGTCAGAAAGATAAATATCGTATTCTAATGCACATATATTGAATTTAGGAAAATGGTAGTGAAGTATTTATTTACAGGGCAGCAATGGAGAAGCAGACACAGAGAATAGACTTATGGCCATGGGGAGACGGGAGGAGAGGGTGAGATGTATGGAGAGAGTAACATGGAAACTTACATCACCATGTGTAAATAGAGAGCCAAAGGGAATTTGCTGTGTGGCTCAGGAAACCCAAACAGGGCTCTGTATCAACCTAGAGGGGTGGGGTGGGGAGGGAGACGGGAGGGGGGTTCAAAAGGGAGGGGATATATGTATATACCTATGGCTGATTCATGTTGAGGTTTGACAGAAAACAACAAAATTCTGTAAAGCAATTGTCCTTCAATTAAAAAATATATTAAAAAGAAAAAAATTCCAATAGACTTAAATTAAGTATATTATCAGAAACTTTGTTAGGAATTCTTGACTATATCTAATGTGGTACTATATTTGTGTGAAAATTGCTGTTGCACTGCTTAGGTCTGCATATATTTATAAACATTTCACTGAAGATTACTTTCACTGATTTAAATGGACATCATTTTACCTGTGGTCTGACCATCTGTTACTACAAAGTTTATCAGAGAAATCTCTGTGGAAAATAAATTGTCAATATTTTAATGTCATTTTTAAATAATGTTCACCAAAATATTTTGAAAAGTATTATCAATGAGCCATTTTTTTCCCACGATTTGGCTATTTACACTGACTAAAAGTGAAAGCTGATTAACTTTTTTCAGTTGTTTGACATTATACAAACTAGAAACACAGAGCTATTTACACTGACTAAAAGTGAAAGCTGATTAACACTTTTTTCAGTTGTTTGACATTATACAAACTAGAAACACAGACTTTAAAAAATAATATAATTATTGTGAAAAGAAAGATTGTTAGTTGTTTAGTCCTATTCAACTCTTTGTGAACTCATGGACTGTAAGCCCAATAAGCTCCCCTCCATGGAATTCTCCAAGCAAGAATACTGGAGTGGGTAGCCATTCCCTTCCCCAAGGGATCTTTGAGACCCGGATTCAAGCCCAAATCTTCCGAATTGCAGTTAGATTCTTTACCATCTGAGCCAGCAGAGGAGCCCCAATAATAATTGTAGACATTTGTAATCTTGTATTTTAATACGGCTTCTGATATTTGGAAAATCTCCAATTAATGCAACTGTCAGATGTTTCAAACATGCCTTTATAGTTTAGTTGTAGGAAGGCTTTCTTGAAAGTCTGAAGTTATTGTAACTGTTCTGCAAATGACAATTATATAATTTTTAAACAGTTCATGTTGCTACTCTGAGCCTGTGTTTTGATCAGACTATTATGGCTAATATAATTTATTATGTTTTTGAAAAGAGTCAAATGAATCTGTATATTGCATTGAAAATGAAGTGCAATTTATCGTGCATGCATGTGTGCTCAGTTGTGTCCAAGTCTTTGCAACCCCGTTTACTGTAGCCCACCAAGCTCCTCTGTCCATGGGATTTTCCAGGTAAGAATACTGGAGTGGGTTGCCATTTCTGCCTCCAGGGGATCTTCCCGGCCCAGGGATCAAACCCGGGTCTCTTGTGCCTCCTGCACTGGCAGGCAGATCCTTTACTAGTGCCACCTAGGAAGCCCCCAGTTATAAAATAGGGTATAATCTTAATAGCCTTGTAAGTTTTACTGTTATATTTGTAAATTGCACTATCACAGAAATCTCAGTCATATGATTTAATTTTCCTAGAAATAATGTAAACCAAAGTGAGTTTAAATTCCAGGTAAAATGCATGTTATTGAAACTGAAGAATCAACTTAATACTGTAGATAATAGCCTTAGAGGTTGTGCTTGTATGTGTAAAAAAAATACAACAATTGTAAGAGCATTTTAAGGGAAAAGGTGTAAAAATGGGGAAAACTTTTTATTTACAGGTTACCTAGAGACATTTAATACTTAGGATGGTAAACTTTTAGTCCTTTCTAATTTCAACCAAGTTTTACTGTCATACATACATTGGCACAGTAAAGTTTTAAGCCTAGATGTTGAACTCTTTTAACAATTTTCTATTTCATGTATATATATATATATATATATATATATATATGTATTTATATATATATATATATATGATTTATAAGACAGACAACAGAGAGAAAAAAGATAAAAACTCTATGTAGAAAATAGAATTTTATGACTACATTTTACAGAATATTCCAAGAGATATCATTGGTCATTTTATTATTTTGAAAATATTACTCATTTAAACAACTAAAAAAGGTTAAAGCTTCATATAATCTTCAACACTGGAAAGGATAAATTATTGAAAAATATGTAGAACAAAAATTCCATCTCAATGCCATTGATATCACTATACTGTTGAACAAGTATGAGGTATTGAACATTGCACATAATTATACACTTAAGATTTGACATTGTAGCTAAACCATTTGTTCAAGGCCACTAAAATACTGAAAGAGGATAAAAATTATTAACAGTGCAGAGGAAAACAGAACTATAAAACCCCTTGTAACTCAAAGCTGGAAAGGGTGATTTCACTCAAAAGAATGGCACAACTACCAAGAATTTTCAGTAATTCACGACACAAAACAAGACAGCCACCTCTAATTTTTTATCTTTTCTATCAAAATGAATCCAGTGGTGATATAGTACATATTTTGAGCCTGCATGACAGTGATATTTATAATTGTTATGTTTCAGAACTTACCCCTTAAAGATTTCACATACATGTGATATGTACTAGTTAAATTTCATCACTTCAGATAGATGGAATGACTTTTAGATTTTATATTAAGCAATAGTATGTCTTATTAACAACACATAGAGTATTTAAAATTCATATATTAATTGAAGTGCTGAAAAAAATAGATATGAGTAATAGCAATTAATTGCTAAAAAGATAAATTTCAACTTTAGATGATACTTGTTCTATGGATTAGGAAATTGTTCCTCTTTGTTACAAACTTATAATAAATGTATGGCTCCGGTTTCTAAAATGCCTACTTTCCTCTCCCCAGTGTTCAGTGACTATTGGAGCTAGAAAATATTTCTTTCAATGATTTGCAAGAAGATTTGGAGAAGTGGAAAAACCTCAGGAAAACATAAAGTGGTCCACAAATATTTGGCTTATGTGTGATTAGTTGTATTGGCATTTCATAATGGTAAACTTAAAACATGTTCATTTTTGAGCATCTAAGCAGTGCTTGCAGAGCTGGCCTACTGGGTGAGAGTGCATTTAAAAACACTTGTGTTACACAATATACACAATCGGGGAAAGACTACTCAGAACTCCCAGTCAGAACAGAGTCGTCAATGCCAAAGGATGTGCTTTGCTCAAGAAAAGAAACTTATCATAATGGATGGAACAACTGGCATCAAAGATCATTAAAAATCCACCTGAAGTAGGGTTGCTTGATGGGGGATTAGATTCACACAGACCCAAAGATCAATACACGGAGAGAGTGTTTCACTCTCTAGACCCACCCAACGTGAAAAAAGTGGGAAAACAAACAAGATGACAGAGAAACACTTTCTCAGCACTGATAATCATTAAGTGTGTACAACTATTTATCCATGAGGAAGTTTGCCTAAAGTGATGACAGAATCTATATTTATGAGATGAGGCTGCCACTTAGGAAAATTAGAAGAGTGTCTGTACGTAAAATATTTTTTAGTTCATTTTTATGTAGTAGAATAGACTATTCGGGAAATAGATGAAAAAAATCTATAACAGGTGAGAAATTTATCAGGACATTGTCAGGAAGGATAGTACTGAGATAAATTCTTTGAAGCATTTTCAAAGTTTGCATAAGTTTATAAAAAGAGATAAATTTTCTTTGAGGTGAAGTTTTTGCACAAGTACAGTGTACAGCATACTATATACATATTGGGCTTCCCTATGCACATGTACCTATGCACACAGTATCTATATGCCTTTTTAAAAACATATACACAGCTTTAACTCAAAGAAAATGAGTTAGTAACACAATAATCATTGCAAGACAATCCAAGCGCTGAAGTACATGACACCAATCAAAGGGTGATTTCACCTCTCACATTGCCCAGGACTACAACGATAACTCCCTGCTTTAGTTTTTCTTTTGTTGCAACACTGATTGTCATAGATAATCTTTGTGCTTTTGTATAATGCCCATCCCAGATGTAACATAGATTCACATACAACATTGGACATTTTAAATAAGCATGCTGGAACACAGGCAGGACCATACAACCATGCACATTTTCTGAATATGTTTTCCGTACTGACTGCAACGTCAACATGCACCACTATCACATTTGGTCCTGTACGGCGAGGAATGTACAGCAGAAGCAGTCATGGCTAGATCCACTTGCAAGAGTTTCTTAAGAGGACACCCAGTAGAGAAACAAAACAGAATGAATAAAACAAAAAAATTTCCTAAAATTTAAAAAAAAAAATTTCCTCCCACATGTTAACACTGAAAATCTGGCCATATTCCTCACTCCAAAGCAGGTCTTCTCACAAAATTCTGAGTTGAACTGTTTATAAGAGACACATATTAATGCCTCAGAGCTTTTCCTAACCACTGGAAAAGCTCATCCTGATAAAGCATTTTCCAGCGTACATTGGCTTCAACAGTTTCCACAGCTCTTGAGAAAGAGGCAGCAGCTACTCCGTCATAGCTCTTCATGAAGTTCTTTAGCTGGAAACAGAAATGTTAGAATGGTAAACAGACAGCATAAGTTACATGGTCAATAATGTTCTAATAACTTTGTATGGGGGCAGACGGTTACTACACTTATCATGGGGATTGTTTCATAATGTATGCAAATGTCAAATATATACAGGTATATACAGTATACCTGAAAATAATACAATATTTTACTATGTTTCAATAAAAAATAAAGTGTAAAAAATCATAAATTCATGTCTTAAAATGAGCCCGTGTCCAACACATATAAACAAGAATCTATTTGAAAAATAGTGTCACAGTCACTACAGAATGTGTATTCAATATGTGGAGTGAGCTAAGTAGGTATATCTTCTATGCAGAATGAGCTTAGTGATGAAATGCAATGAAACAGATTTTGTCCATTAGGTGTAATGTAATTTCTTTTGGAACTGAAAGGGAAAAAAAAAAAAAGAATGACATAACAGTTTAAAGTGTAGTTGCTCAGCTGTGTCCGATTCTTTGCGACCTCAATGACTATAGCCCACCAGGCTCCTCTGTCCATGGGATTCTCCAGGCAAGAATACTGGAGTGGGTTGCCATTCCCTTCTCCAGGGATCTTCCTCATGCAGGGACTGAACCTGGGTCTCCTGTGTTGCAGGTAGATTACCATCTGAGCCACCAGGGAAGCCTAAATAACTCCAAGTTTAGCATCTTGTTTCATAAATATTGAATTCATCTTTCATAATGGGCTGATGAGGTAGTGGCAGAAACTAGTTCTAATAACAAAGCATATCTAATGTACTAGTAGTAGTGTTAGTCATTCAGTCGTGTCCGACTCTTTATGATCCCATGGACTGTAACCTGCCAGGCTCCTCTGTTCATGGAATTCTCCAGGCAAGAATACTGGAATGGGTTGCCATTCCCTTTTCCATGGGATCCTCCCGACCCAGGGATCGAACCCGGTCTCCTGTTGCAGGCAGATCCTTTACCGCTGAGTCACCAGGGAAGTCCCCATGTGCTCTGGGTTGGGCTTATTGGCAGAGAACATTCAGCCCAGCAACCTATTTATTATTGGAAAGTTTTCTCCATCTTGTAGCCACCACACTTAATAGTGGCTACATTCTGGAATTTCTATCTCCTAATCTTTCTCAAGGGCATTCCCTCTGCTCCACCTCAGCTGCCACAGTCCTGTTCAGAAACCCATCAGCTCTGTCACGGGAAGTGCCAGCTCTGTCACAGATGAATACAGTGGGCTATCTGTTACCTGATGTCTGCAACCCCTCCCTTATTCTTTCTGGTCTATTTTTTATATTGTCAATATACATAATTGGAGTGGACTGCCGTTCCCTTCTCCAGGGGATCCTCCCAACCCAAGGATTGAATCTGGTCTCCTGCATTGCAGGCAGATTCTTCACTGTCTGAGCCACTAGGGAAGCCTGGTGACCATGTGTTATCTAATGTACTAAATAGCCTTAACATTGAATACACGCATTAAAGTTAACTTTTTGTCCACAGGGAGAAAATCATTCATCTTCTCTAAATAAGTAGTATGAGTATTTGACACTATCTTTGCTGGCAAAAGAATACCAAAATTATTGAGTAACGGAAAAAAAAATAATGATGCTATGAGTACTGGATGATAAATGACACTGGATCACCTGAGTAACTAGTTTTAGAAAGAATGAAGAAGGATGTTGATTCATTTAGCTAGAGAATTTGAGCTTTAATTAGAATGTTAAAATTTTTAAATGATTTGTCATAATTTTATGGGTATAAGATTTTCTCTAGAGAGTACACACACTTCAGGAATGCACAGGGATTTTATTTCAAGATTAGATACTAGCAGTTTTTCTGTTTCATATGTCTTAATAAAGTGGCAACCACCAATGAATGCAAGGTTAATAGACAAATGTGAAAAATCCACTTGTAACACAGAAGTGTTTATATTGTATAATTAGGATAAGGTGAGATTCATCACATGATGGGCGCCACGTGGAGAATATACCAGGAGAGAAATGTCATCAAGATTGACTCGGGGATAGAGGGATGTGGGGGGGGGGGGGGGGAAATAGGGGGTCATTTAAAATGGAGTTATTAATAATTATACCTTTCTGAATTAATCTAGAAATTGATTCAGGGGTAGCTTGGTTTGTTTATGACAATATTACTTTGATTATATGATACATTTTTTTTCAAAGTTTATCCTCTACTTTCCTATGAAGCCAGGTACCTTGCAGCATCAGAAATGAATTATCATATCTCAGAGCTATATTCTCTGTAAGACTTGAAAATCACTATCTTTTAATAACAAACATGAAAACTATTCAATGTGTAACAAAGATTTATTGTTGCTGTCCTTAAAACTTATCTGACACATGACACATACAAAAGAAAGAGGATGAAGGGAAGGGACTGAAATTTATTGATACCTTCAAAATATACCTGTGACATGTACACATAGATAAAAAGAAGTCTAATGACAGCATTTGAATCATATTTTTAAACTTAGCTAATTTATCTAATAATTCATTTGAATTTATATATTTACATTCAGATTCATTCAGTCCATATTCCTAAAGCAACAAATAGTACATTTTGATGTATGCTTTGAATTTTGTGTTTTAATTTATTACAAAATATGCACATTACAGTGTATATTATATCTGTTCATTATGGTGGCTTTATTTACATAATATGTCAATCAGGAAAAAAATTACATCTACTTCTTTTAAACTATGTTCCACATTATTACATATTTTCCTAGGCAGTCAATGAATACTCCAGATAGTAATAAATGACCTTTTGGCAACTCTGACTCTGGGGAGTAAGCTCTTGGCCTTTTGATAAGATAGTAAGCCAGCCTGAATACATGAAGGAAAATTCCTGTCTATCTCAAAGGCAAACTGTGAGGTTGACTATGAATGTGTTATTGACATAAACACAGTAGGTAGGATTATCCTGCAAGAGAATTCTTAGTAGAAAATGTAACTGGAGTGTCTCTAGAGATTCATTTCTTAAATCACTATTTAGGTGCTCTAAATACTTCCTTTGTGAGCTTGGAGAGCATGATGTGACTGATATGTAGATTAGCTGATTCATCAGAACACAGATGGCCCCTTTGCATAGTTGGCATAAACTGATCTCATGCCCCATACTCCTCCCCAACTCTTCTGGTGAACATGTGGTCAAAGCAGCCACGTGATGGGTCCTCAGGCAGGATCATAGCACCTTCCAGATCCTGCCTCACTACCAAGGGCATGGGGTAGAAGCAAGGCATTTGGCATTCCATTTTGCTTATTTTGGCAGTTCTTCAGTAGATGTTCTGCTGCTATTAGTTTTTATCATTGCACTTCCTAAATATTTATGCCATCGTATACTTTTATTTGAAAATGTTCCAAGTTTAGACATTTATATAAAACAGCATTTAGTAAGATGTCAGAGTTGTTTGTGTTTCCTGTTCTTCTTTGCATAAAATTTCTAGACATGTTTGTTAATTTATCTATTTAAAAACATTTCAGTATTTGAAAAAATTCTTAACATAGGGTACACTAGACCCTAAAACTCACAAAATAATTTGTAATGTGCAACACATAATATACTCTTAGTAACTATCTAACTATCTAAGTGAGTCGAATTAGCTATTGCCTGTTTATGAGGTTTATATTTTCAACATTAAAACTGTAAATGGGATGCCCGTGATGCACAGGAGCTGTCTTCTTTCACAACAATGTTGGGTATAAGGCAAAACAAACAGACAAAGAAAAAACAAAGAGTGCTGGAGAGGATGGCTGAATGAACATCAGTATGAAAAACGGCAAGGGCCTCTGAGAGTCCATGAGGTTGTACTTCCGTTAGTTTAAAATTAAGGAAATGATGTACTGTTTCATGGGGAAATAGTGTTCAAATTGCTAAAGCTGTGTAATTAAAAATAAATGGCCAGCTTCAGGTTCTAGAATGGCATTTTGGGGAAGGACCACAGAACACTGTAAGTGTCTTCTTATTTATGAAAGGTGGTTATCAGCAATACAAATTATCCCCCCTCCCACCCAACAACAGCAGGGGTCTTATAGTCAATGATTAGATAACACAAGAGTGGAAAAGCCTCAGGCTGCAGTTGGTAAACTAGAAAGTCAGTGCAAGTAGCTGTGTGCTGAAGGGAGTCATCTCTCAGGCTATGGAGAGCTTGTGTTGTGAAGTTAGCTGCTTTGCAGATAATGGAATAAAAGCCACAGTTGAGTTTCAGTTTCCAGATGACACATTTTATTACAGGGGTATCTTGGAACATTTCACATGGCAATTAAATCAAGTGTAAAACATTAAATATGTAAGTGAAATATGTAAAGCAAAATGGCCATCATATGATAAAATTATTTAAATGTCCGTTTAAAACATGTTTTTCCATGGGTTGGGTTATCACCAAAGCAAGAGGAAATGAAAGTGCTGGAGAACAGGAGAAGAGGGAGGGAGAACAGGAGAGACACAATGGAAGAGGAAGCCAGGAGCGGAAAGGGAGCCAAAATGAAGACGGGGAGAAGGGAGGAGAGGAGAGATTTTTCACTTCTGTGTTCACTTCAGTGGCTGCGCAAGTTGTCGCTAACTGAGTCTTTCATTCCCAGATTATTGAATGCAAAATCAAAGAATTAAAACTACTTCATTTAAATACACAAAGCCATTAGCTTAACTGTTCTTTCTTTTTGCTTCCTTTGGACATGAAAGAATTCCTTCTCTTTTAGGTTCCTAATAAAAAATATAGCAAAACATGTACTGGAGCTTTCAAATCCAAATCTTTCAGGGCTGGGAACACACAAAGCAGGGATAAAAATAGAATTTCAAGTTATTACAATCAGAGACTTAGCTTAGCTCATGGTGTGAAAGAATCCAAGTTGGTGCAGGGAAGATGATCATACAAAATTGGGCAATATTAGGAGATATTAAGGACGGAGGAAGGCTGATGCTTCTGGGGGAACCTTGCTCAATGGGATTAGCCTGAGTCATAGCATCAGGCTTTCTGTCAGTGAAAACTGAAGAAACCGTGATTCTCAATGGTACACCTCAGCTATATTTTATAATTATAGGGTGAGGAGAGGCTAAAAAGTGATAAATGTTTGAAGTACAATTCATTTTAATCAGTGAAATATTTTACTCCTTCCTCTTACCTAGTTACCCACCGCCAATCTCACATCCCTTTCTATTAGAGATGTGAATTAATGGTCACAAAGCCAGCTGGTTTAAATTCCAGAGATGTAAACCAGAGAAAAAAGAAAATGTTAGATATTCTGCAAACTGGACTTTAGTCCTTAAAAAAAATAAGTTCAGTTTCATTAATGAAATTCACTTGTGACAGTATTAGGCATAATTTTAAACAAACTATTAATCCTAATTTATGTTGTCAGATATAGTTACTTCCAAACGTATGAATTTATTCCTTATTATTATCTTATCCAATTATCATTCTTTGTATAGACCTGACCAGAAAGCAATGAGACTCAAGGTCTGTACCTCAACAGCAATCTTAGTCCTGCAGATCTGAATGCTGAGTCATTGTGACAGGATAGTTTTAATGTTCCAAGGATCCTAACCTGGGCTCACAGAGTCAAATGTGGAGCAGCTGATTGGGAAGATTTCTAGAGTATATTTGGAGCCTCCTATTTTGAGAATCACTGAGGCTTCCCCAGTGGACAGTGGAAAAGAATTTGCCTGCAATTCAGGAGACCCAGTTTTGATCCCTGTAGGGAAGATCCCCTGGAGAAGGAAATGGCAACCCACTCCAGTATGCTTGCCTGGGAAATCCCATGGACACAGGATCCTGGTGGGTTATAGTCCATGGGTCACAAAGAGTCGATCATGACTTAGTGACTATACAACAACAAACAACATTTTGAGAATCATTACATTCAAGCACCTTTCACAGGCTTAATATTTACTGTTTAATATGTTAGAAACATTTTTGCAAATAATGACTGAAGTAAAGTCTTTAGCATGAATGTGTGTATGTGTGCATGTATACGTGTGTGTGTGTGTGTGTGTGTACTTTAAAGGAATGAGTGTGAATTTATTGGAAAGAAATGGTTGAAGTCTATCTATAATTTCATAAGTTTACAAAAGAAAAACATTACACTCATCTTAAAATATTTACCTCTTTCAGTTCACCTTCAGTATTAAGAAATTCTGTAACACCACTGATAAGTTTGGAATTCATAAATAATGCTTCTCCATACCTTGAAAGATTAAAAAAAAAGTCAATGTTAAAACAGTCAATAATTTAGGAAATACTACTACATAGATATTTTAGAATCCTTCTCATGAGCTCCATTCCATCTCTTAATGCTATTCAAGGCCATTTCCCTAGGGAGTGGAGAGGTGCAAAGAGCTGTGGCTATGGGATGTCATCAAGTGCATCCTGATTTGGCTCAGAGAGTTTCAAAGAGATCTACATTATAATAAATTTTTAAAAAGGGAGTCCTATGATATTATAATTAGGAATTACTATTATATTTACAATATGAGGCCTGAAGAAAAAGTATTTTAAAACTTTTAATTTTAAAGCAAACTGGGTCACTGTGAATAAGAAGGATTCCACCAAAGAAGGATTCCACGACTGCAGAACCAACTTTTGGAATTATCCATAAGTCACAGAGGTCTTTTGGTCTGGTAAATCAAAACTGATGTTGGCATTATTTTGTATTTCATTCCTAGAAACTAAGCCAAATTTCTTAAAAATGCTCCCAAAAGATTAGCAATTTTTCATATGAGCATTAAAATAAAACACTGAATTTTTCCTTTGAATTTTACAATCTTTGTACCACAAGCCTAATTATTTGACTTGTGACCTAAGGTAAGAATACTATGTATCAGCAAGTTGAAAAGATTTCTCCTTTTACTAATTTGTGCCTACTGTGCTAAGGGTACCTATCACAGGATATCATACTCTTTGGAAAAAAAAAAACAGTACACTAGGCTAAACTGGAGGCAGGATCAAGATGGTTGAGTAGAAAGACCCTGAATTCATCTTCTCCTATGAACATGTCCAAAATACAACTACATAAAGAACCTAAGAATGACTTACTGTCTGTTCATTTATGATAAGAAACCCTAAACAGATTAGTGAGAATGCACATAAACATAATAAAGGTCATATATGGCAAGCCCACATTTAATATCATATTGAATGGTGACAAATCAAAGTATTTCCTCTAAGATTGGGAACAAGACAAGAATGACCATTCTCACAACTTTTATTCAACATAGTGTTGGAAGTTCTGGCCAGAGCAAACAGATAAGAAGCATAAATAAAAGGAATCCAAACTGGAAAGGCAGAAGTAAAAGTTTCACTGCTTGCAGATGACATCATACCATATGGAAAACCCTATAAACTACACACACACACACACACACACAAAATTACTAGACTACATGAATTCAGTAAAATAGAAGGATACAAAATTAATCACAGAAATCAGTTGCATTTCTATACACTAATACTGAGCTATCATAAAGACAAGTTGACAATTTTTTAAAAAGTAAACTAAAGATAAGATTATGAATTTTTAAAAGCAAAAGTCCAGCCATCATTACAAGAGGCTTTCTAATGCTGTCCTTACCTGTGGGAATTTAAGTAATTTAGTTTCTAGAGCCTTAGTTTTCTCATCTGTAAAAGGAGGGGTGGGGGTGCTTATATTGGCAAATGATATCACAGACAAGGGCTTAACCTCTAAAATACACAAGCAACTCAGCAATAAAAAAAACAAAAAACCTAATTGAAAAATGTGCAGAAGATCATAATGACATTTCTCCACCTTATACTGGTCAGAATGGTCATCATTAAAAAGTCTACAAATAACAAATGCTAGAGAGGGTGTTAGTTGCTCATTTGTGCCTGACTCTTTGCGACCAAAAGGACTGTACCCACCAGGCTCCTCTGTCCACGGAATTCTCTAGGTAAGAATTCTGGAGTGGGTAGCCATTTCCTTCATCAAGGGATCTTCTCGACAGGGATCAAACCCAGGTCTCCCGCATTGCAGGCAGATTCTTTACCATCTTAGCCACCAGGAAAGCTTCCCAGGTGGCACCAATGGTAAAAAGAAATCCTCACCTCCCCAGTGTAGGAGACATAAGAGATGCAGGTTCAATCCCTGGGTCGGGAAGATCTGGAGAAGGGCATGGCAACCCACTCCAGTATTCTTGCCTGGAGAATCCCATGGTTAGAGGAGTCTAGCAGGTTATGGTCCACAGGGTTGCAAAGAATTGGACATGACTGAAGTGACTTAGCATGCACCTATGCAGAGAAGGTATGGAGAAAAGGGAATCCTGCTACACTATTTGTGGGAATTGTTATAGTCACTATGGAAAACAGTATGGAGGTTACTCAGAAAACTAAAAAGAGAATTACCATATGACCCAGCAATCCCATTCCTGGTGATATATCCCCCCCAAAATTATAATTCAAAAAAATATCTGTACCCCGATTTCAATAGCAGCAGTATTCACAAGAGCCAAAACATGGAAACAACCTACATGTCCTTTGACAGATAAATGGATAAAGATGTACATGTATACAGTGGAATACTACTTGGCCTAAAGAGGGAGGCTAAACCATATGACCATCATAAATTGCTATAATTCTAACATTGAAATGGGAACTGATTCAGTTCTAACATTGAATCCATGGGAAAAGTTGGCTAAATAAAATAAAATAGACATTCAATAATAAAATAAGTATTCATTAGTAATCAATATGTGGTTACAAAAATAGCCAACTGTACAGGAAAGGGGACAATTCCTCTTCAAAGAGTCTTTTGCTTATACTTGCAGTCATGTGAAAAAGAAAAACAGCCCGTCCTTTCCTTGATGGTTATATACTATGTAGTATTGTAAACAGATCACTCCCAGTTATTATGGTTAAACGAGATGAAAATAAAATTATATACTGTTCAGAGTTCTCTTTAGCTGTGGGGTCTCCAGAAAGGCTTCCAGGAGATGATGACAGATGGATTGAATATGGAGTAATTTCAAATATCAAGGAAGAAAGCAATTTTAGGCAGAGAACCAACATACACAAAGGCAAGGAGGTGTGAAACAACATGGTGTGTGCCAACAACGACATGCATTTGGTACTGAGGGTATAAACTGCGAGACTGAGGATAGCAGAGTAAGAGGTAGAAGGGTTAGCAAGACAGGAGTTTAGATATTCAACATGGCACAGAGTACTGAAGGGTTTACAGCAGGAAATGTCATTTTTGCTTTTCAGAGAGATTCTTGGGACAAAGGGCAGTGGTAGGTGTGTGTGTGTGTCCACGCATGCATACATGTGTGCATATGTGTGGCAGCATATGTAAGTAGAGACAGGAGACAGTCATTAAGAGTACTAACAAGGGATAAGAATCTTCACTAAGGCAGTGGTAGTAGGAAAGAGAGGAAGAATTCAAGAAACATTTAGGAATTGTTAAACTGATAGGACCTCAAGCCTAAATGTTACTTTTTACATATGTCAAAGAAAAAGGAGAACTATATGTAGATTTTCAGGTGCCCAGCTTGAACAATTGGTGGATGGCCATATATTTACTGACAGAATGAAGACATAGAAAATGGTGGTTTAGCTTTGCAGGTACACCTCAGTAGGGGATCTCAACAAAAAACCATCTCTCATAGAGTGAAGCTTAGGTGAAATATCTGAGCTATAGGTGTAGATCTGGGAGTGATTCAAACTGTGAGAGTAGATGGCAACTCAAACCAGGGAGAACCTGCAGGGCAAGAGGTAAGGAGAACCTTGGACTGTTCCCTCATGAACTCTGATGCTCCAAGATTGACAAGGGAGTGGAAGATGAAGAAGACAATCCTATTTGTCAAGATAAACACAGCTCTATCTGTAGAAATGCTGAAACTTCACCTTTCTACTTTTTTAAAAAATTAACTTTAGTTTGACAGCAGTCTTAGGTTTACAGAAAAACTGAGCATAAAGTTGAGTTCCCAAGTGCCTCTTCCTCCCTCTTCAGAGTTGTAGCTAATATTGATGTCCAGCTAATTAAACAAAGAGGTCATTAGACTGAGGTGGTTCTAATGTTATCTCTATCTTTCTACCTTTTGGTTAGAGATGATGTACTTTCAGTGAAACAAAACAGACATATCAGGAACTGAATATTTTAGATAGGGACTATAAACTATATAGGCATTATACTGAACTCTGATTTACAAAACCACTCCCTAAAGAGACTCTGTATTGGTAGATATTTGTTACTCTTTAAAGTCAAATGCTTGTACATATATATTAATTCCATCTTGTGCCTGACTATTCCTTATACTATGCATGACAGCAAAGCAAGTGTAAATCATTCTAATTTCTGAGCTGAAAATACAAGAAAAAGAAAAACAATGTGCCATCTAGGAATATTAGTGCTTTCTAACAATGAAATATCTACAGATAGAAATATATTTTATTATTAAAAATACATTCAAACTGAACTCATTATACAAGGTCAACCAATAACAGTGTACTTCTAAAAAATAAAGTTTATATGCCAGCTTTTAAGAGATAGAACAGTGGGTATGCTAAATGTCTGGGAACATTTAAGTTTGAGAACATGCAGCATTTCCATGCTCTATAATAAATTTAATTTTAAAATACCATAGAGATTATCGGAGTAATACATTAACATTTATTATAATATATTTAAATACATAATGAAATATTTTCTAAAACTGAGGCTGAAGAATTCTCAACATGAAGCAAGACGGCTCAGGAATAAATTCTACTGCATCTAGAATTGTACAGTGACTCAGCCATTCCTCCTGTATATCATGACTTTACTTCAGATGTTTCATGATATTTCTATTTTTTAAATATTTACACAATTCTATAGAAGCAATTAAAGTTTTCTTGTTCTGTGTGTGTGTGTGTGTGTGTGTGCGTGTTAGTCACTCAGTCATGTCCAAGTTTCTGTGACCCCATGGACTGCAGCCCACCAGGCTCCTCTGTCCATGGAATTCTCCAGAGGCAAGAATACTGGAGTGGGTTGTCATTTCCTTCTCCAACGTGAATTTTAGCAGTAGTAGTTTAGTCGCTAAGTTGTGTCCAACTCTTGCAACCCCACAGACTGTAGCCCACTATGTTCCTTTGTCCCTGGGCTTCTCCAGGCAAGAATACTGGAGTGGGTTGCCATTTCCTTCTCCATTTCTTGTTCTAATACCATTCTATGATTCATAAATCATTTTTTCTACAACACACTCAGGATATAGGATTTTAATGATACAATTTCCTCAACCTAAGACAGTTTGATAGATTTTCCAGGAAAGCTGCAATGCTAAACCTTTTCACTCTGCACATTTCCATACATAATTATGGTTATCAATCTTAATAAATGAATAATGTTATAGAACTGTTAAATTAATTCTGAGCTTCACAGGAGTGGCTGACTACTTCAAAATCTAATTCTATTTTCTGGATCTTGCTTCTACCACAAAAAGTTGGGTCTTTATCTCTCAGATATCACCTTTGATTTACTCACTCCAGTAAGAATGATTGAACTCTTATTTTTACCTGGTATTTAATATCTTCCATTTATCTCTAAAAAACTTCCAGGCAAGGTCTCGGCCATGTGGATTTCGAGCTACATGGATTATCACATCAATTGCATCTTGATCCAGAACCACCTCAGAATTCAGTGATAGATTTAGAAGCCTTTAAGGATAGAATTGTGGGGAAATTTTTAGTTTAATAACAAACTTTTCTTTACTTATCAAAATTATATGATTTAAGTTATCACAATCTTCAAAGAATAGTCCATGTAAACTTTACTAATAAAAATTTATCAATAGAACAATTTTGTGTTGATAAAAGGAAGAAGAACAAACTCATAATATTTTAATTGATGTATTAATCAATGTCTGAAAAAAATCTTGTAAGTGGTTAAATCATTATTCTGATTTAATGATGAAAATTTGCTTTAAAAAGTCTTTTTAATAAATACTTCATTTTTATAATGAAATATTATCTTACATAAAAACAGTTAGAAACAAACCTTTCAAATCAACAAGCTTTCATCATATTAATATGGCAATTTTCTTTAGCTCTAGAAAGATCTATTTTAGAGTAACTAGCATATATTTAAGGAAATAAAAACAAGTTCAGGACAATTTGATTAACAGAGAATACTCTCATTATACAAATTTAAACATTTAATTGACTCACCTATTTAATAAATTCCTGTCATCACTGCAAGTTAAGGCTTCCAATAATATTTTCTTTTCAGAAATAGCCGTGGTAGAGTGGAATTTCATCCATATGAATTCCCAGACATCCTCATCCAGTAGTGAAACTCCTGTACAGTAGACGATGTCTCTAACATTTAGTGGTATTCTAAAGAAGCAACCCATGGTGGTTTTCTGTTAATTAAGTGCTTCATAATATTGAAAATAAAGACAAATGCTGCCTTACTACAGTCAGTTTTTTAAAAAGATGGTTTTGTTAATTAGATTTACCTGAAAGACAATACCATATAGTAACAATATTCAAACTATTCACAACTGAATGAATAAAATAATGTATTTTATTTAATGATAGTCTTGAATGCAATTTTTCCACTTTTGAAAGTATATGGACAAAAATCAGAACATAAAGGGTTTTTTTTTTTTTAACTTTTTATTTTATAGGAGTCAGAACATAAAGGTTTAAAGAACTACAAACAAGGCATCTTATATTTCAACCAACAGAAATAGATTTATGCTGTCAGAATTATTAGACCCAAGAATGATAAGAAAGTACTGCATGAAGATGAAACAAATACCTCCTAAATTCTGAGACATTATTTTTCTAAAATTATTATTCTCAAATACCTCTCCAAATTTGGGAAGCTAGAAGATCACTAACACAGGTAATAAATAAAACATAAGTAGCAAATTTGAGAACGTAAAAAGCTCTTTTTCCTATTTTATAAAAGTGGCTATAAACAAACTAAATTTTGATATTTACTTCAAACTAAATGTTATGGAGGGAAACTCTTAGTCAATTTAATTAATCTTGGTTATTTATAAGCTATAAATTCTCATGTGTACTTTGCCATGGCAATTATTCTTTTACTCAATATTATTCTTTCAAATTTTTATATATTTCCCACATTTAAAAAAACTTATATGTCTGAAAGAATACTCCAATACATTAAAAAGTTAAAAATGCATTTCTCTTTATATAATAGTAATCTATTATTAAAGTTTCTCATTTATAATTTGAATGTGACTAATAATAAGAAATGTTTTCTCTGTATAACAAGATGAAAATCTCTTTTAAATATTTAGGACCTGGATGATCAAAACACTGTTTTGGTTAAAGGAGCATTAGAAAACAGGAGGAAGCATCTGCATGACTACCAATAAGATGATCATCACTTTGCCGGAAAAGGACCATCTAGTCAAAACTATGGTTTTTCCAGTAGCCATGTACGAGTGTGAGAGTTGGACCATAAAGAAGGTTGAGGGCCAAAGAATGAATGTTTTCAAACTATGATGCTGGAGACTTTTAGGAGTCCCTTGGACAGCAAGGAGATCAAACCAATCAATCTTAAAGGAAATCAACCCTGAGTATTCATTGGAAGGACTGATGCTGAAGCTGAAGCACCAATCCTTTAGCCTCCAGACTTACTGGGAAAGACCCAGATGACGGGAAAGACTGAGGGAAGGAAGAGATGGGGACGATAGAGGAGATCTTTGCATGGTATCACTGACTGGACATGAGTCTGAATAAACTCTGGGAGATGGTGAAGGACAGGGAAGCCTGATGTGCTGCCGTCCATGGGGTAGCAAAGAGTCAGACATGATTTAGTAACTGAAAACAACAAAGGTGATCTTCATTTTTTTTTTGTTAAGCAGCTAAGTAGGCTATAATCAAGATATTAAAGATTGTGTATCAGGATACCAAATGTGTAGAGTTGTTAGTACTATCATACAAAATTCAGTTTCCAGAAATGGCTAAAACTACATTACTCTGTCTCTTCCTACCAATAACTAAATTGTTTGGAGAAAAGTTACTTTAGTCTTGCTGACCGAAGCTTTTCTTTCTTTGTAGTATTTGAAGGCAAGCATTTTATTTGTTTGATCTGTTTGCTTTTGAAGAAACAAAAGAAGTATAGTTATCAGAAGAAGCCAGTAAAGAGTTTCACACCTCTCTCAGCCCTGGAATTTCTTGAAGAAAGTCCCCAGAATGGTATTCCTAAAGGTGGTGAAACCTTATTCCCCCTGCTCTGTTCATGCCCAGCTTGGGCTTCCCTGGTGGCTCAGTGGGTAATGAATCCACCTTCATTGCAAGAGACCTGGGTTTGATCCCTGGGTCAGGAAGATCTCCTAGAGAAGGGAAGAGTTACCCACTCCAGAATTCTTGCCTGGAGAATCCCATGGACAGAGCAGCTTGGCAGGCTATAGTCCAAGGGGTCGCAAAGAGTTAGTAACAACTGAGTGTATAAAACTTTTTCATTTGCACACAGCACATCTGAAAACACTAAGGAAAACATTACTATCACATTTTGAAGAGTGTGTCAGTCCTGGTAGATGCAAAAATGTGTCCATCTTTACTAACTGCCCTAAGAAGGAAAAAAAAAATCTAGTCTTATGTTAAATCAACAACTAGAAAAGTGGATGAATCTTTTCCTCCAAATACTACAGGCTGTAGAGCATAATACTGTATTACGGTCATGATTTTGGCCAACAGATTTCTATAAAAATTTGCCAGAATTAACAATAAAATGTCTACTTAAATCATCAACTCAAGGATTGATATATATTAGATCTAATATTAGACCTAACAGTAAGAGCTTATTTTCTAAAATTCTTAAGCAATTAATATACCAAAAAGTTCAAGGATAGAGACCACTGAATGAGGTTTGTTACTGCTTAGGAAACCAGTCTCCAATATCAAGCAGAAAGACATACAGAAATATAAAAAAGGCAAAAAAAAAAAAAAGAAAGAAAGAGAAAAAAGTAGACATTAAACTATGTTCCTTAGAAATAATTTGTGTCATGTACTATAGTCCTTAGCAACAGTCCATAGTTTTGCAATTCAGTGGTTATTCCTGGCTGATGTTGAACAGTGTAAGATGCATACACACATGAATAAATAGACTGGTTGGTACAAAGTCCTAAACAGTGGCTTTAAGGGGTATCAGAAATAGAAAATAAGACTTTCATGCAATACTGCATTCCAGGTTACCTATCTTATTTTATCTGGCCTATACAATAATATCATGATATTTGTATTATAATAAACTTCATTTTGCAGGAGAGGAAACTTTTCTGAGAATATTTTGCAGTGTAACAATAAAGTAAGTTGAAAACCAAGATAACTTATACATGAAAATCTTTCCTATTTCTAGCAGCTGAGAGATGGCTAATCATGATGAAAATAAAATATGCTGATTTCTGTTAGTAATAATAATCAGTAATTGTCACTGAATGCTGATATTTCTTATTCAATAAAACACTATCTTATAGAAAGTAAGAACAATAAAAACTTTTAAACAGAAAAAAATATATATCGCTTAAAAGGATACAATCACCAAACCCTGGATCTAATGAATAGGCTAGCAAAGTAATACCAGTGCAGCCAGTCTATAATTCCCTTAATGCTGAACTGGTTGAAGCTGTCACTTCTACCCTCTCTTTTTCATTTTTTCTTTAATCCACAGTTTGATCAGTCATCTTTGAGAAATATTCAACACCAGCAGAACGGTTTTCCAACAATAAGCTTCCATTCTGTTCACCAAAATCGAAGGGACACTTGTTAAAACTCAGCCTCTGGGTACTGAAAAGATATAGGCCAGGGGTGCATTTATAGAGGTGTTGTGTACCAGTATAGTCATACACAGAGCAAGGAGAAGGAATCTTGAAAGGACACCAGGAAGGAACTGCTGGATGAAACAACACACCGATCATCCTGAAGGAATCTAACAAAAGTTGTCCTGGGAAAAGGAGGCCTTTGAAAGCAAAGATGCCCAGAATAGGGGCAAATTCTGTTGTTGTTTTTTTTTTTTTTTCTTGACGTGTAATTTATTCCTTTTACTGGTTTCACACATGGGGTTTCTATGTTGGTTTTTTTTTTTTTTCCATTTATTTTTATTAGTTGGAGGCTAATTACTTTACAATATTGTAGTGGTTTTTGCCATACATTGACATGAATCAGCCATGGATTTACATGTGTTCCCCATCCCGATCCCCACTCCCACCTCCCTCCCCACCCCATCCCTCTGGGTCTTCCCAGTGCATCAGCCCCGAGCACTTGTCTCATGCATCCAATCTGGACTGGCGATCTGTTTCACACTTGGTAATATACATGTTTCAATGCTATTCTCTCAGATCATCCCACCCTCGCCTTCTCCCATAGAGTCCAAAAGTCTGTTCTATACATCTGTGTCTCTTTTTCTGTCTTGCATATAGGGTTATCATTACCATCTTTCTAAATTCCATATACATGTGTTAGTATATTGTATTGGTGTTTATCTTTCTGGCTTACTTCACTCTGTATAATGGGCTTCAGTTTCATGCAAATTCTGTTTTTGAAGCGGCAGCCTCAAACCAAGAGACAGATCACATAATTTGGATGTGCTCTGCAAGAACCTGCAGGTCAAGTTTCAGGTTCATGAGCAGCTGCCTCCCTATGCATAGCAAATGCATCAAATTTGATGTTGATGAAAATGAAGCCCTCATATATTTATATATATAATCTAGAGCCTGTTGATGATCTATTGAAAAATAACCCTTTGTCTCAGTTATGAGGGGCTTCCCTGATGGCTCAAGGGGTAAAGAATCTACCTGCAATGCAAGAGACACAGGGCATGCAGGTTCAACTGCTGGGTTGGGAAGGTCCCCTGAGAGAGGAAATGGCAACACCCTGCAATCAATATTCTTGCCTGGAAAATCCCACAGAGAGAGGAGCCTGGCAGGCTACAGTCAATGGGGTTGCAAAAGAGTCAGACACGACTGAGCAGGAACACAAGGATGTCAGCTACAAATCCTCACACTTAAGGAAAGAAATGGCCCTATCAGCAGATACTGGGAGGTACACTTTTTTAAGATTCATAAGCCTCCTTAGAAGAGCAAGGACAGAGTGGATTAGCCAGAAAATACTGCTCTGATTTTTCTAGCATTTCTTCCCAACCCATCAGCTTCTTATCTTCCTTACGCACCTACCAGTTACAGAATCAATATCTGGTTCATAAAATTACTTGTACTCATCACTGAAAATAAAGATGGGTGAGCACTAAACTTGCCAACAGCCCTTGGTTTCCAATGATTTCCATTGTTAACGGAACCCCCTTTCATTGCTAAATTTGTAAAGATGTTCTAATAACATTTTAGCAAAATGATTGCTCTGGGGACAGTTTAAGATCTCTTTGTATAAACCAAAGTCATTAGGAACAAATGAAAAAGCTCATTTGTTTGTAAAGCATGAGCTGAAAAACCCACAGTACCCATAGTTATGAATAGTACAAATAAGTCCTGTGAGATTCTTGATATTAGAATTACAGGGAGGGAGAACATGGAAATTGTTTATGAAAATGTGAAAATCCTCACAGTCATATCTCTTTAGCTGCTGCCTCAGAAGTAAATCTTTTAGTGGAATCTGATCATGTGGGAAGGAAAGCTGTGCTTGTTTTTCTCTGGGTCTGGTATGCATTGCATACAGGATTAGAGAACTGGACTTTGCTAGCTGCCTTCCTACAAGATGAATGAGCCAAAAAAGGAAGCGCTTTTATCTTTCTAGGGCACTAACACTGCAGAAATGATTACCTAATTAATCTAACTGTACTATACTTTTTATTCTTCTCTCATTTTAAACAGCATGATGACAGAGTTCATTTGTATGTAAAAGTTCTGAAATTATACAAGTTGCATATATATAATGTTGAAATAATTTTTTATATTTTGGTGATATGTTTAATCTTTTTTTACCTTGCCAAAAGCAAATGCCTAAAAACTAAAAACTTTGAGGTAGAAGTGAAAAAATTAAGTACTGAGAAGATTAAAGGTATCCATCTTTAGGGAAAAATTTTTACAGAGTTAAATAGTAATGGTGACGTAGTGGGACTAATATTTTAAAACATAGTAAATTTGTACTTTAGTTATTAAATGGAAAATTGTGAAGTAGACTGGTAAATTAACATAAATAAGTAGAAAATTTTCCAAAGTTTTTGCTATGGAAGTTTTCATTGCTACATTGCTTTTTAAGGGGAAAACTCAGAACTCATCTAAAGAAAGAGGATATATGTATACTTATGGCTGATTCATGTTAAGGTTTGACAGAAAACAACAAAATTCTGTAAAGCAACTATCCTTCAATAAAAAAATAAATTAAAAAATAACAATAAAGAATTTAAGATATAAATAGCAACTAAGAATGATATCATAGATTAATATTGGATGATATGGTAAAACACTTTATCTAATATGAAATACATCATTAAAGATAAAGTATTATATACATATTAATATGATATCTCTATGCTCATCTAAAGAAAAATGATAATTTGTATGTTAGAAGAAAGACTGAAAGGATAAATAAGAGAATATTAACATTAGCTTCATTATAAGTCATTAGAATTTTTAAACTTACATATTTCAAATTTAATAATTTAATAACTTTCACAGTTACTTTGGAAATAAATAAGTGTATAATTACATTTATAAAGATAAAATTTTGGAGTAAAATATATTTCAATATAAAAAATGCTATTACTAATATATAAAAATAATTATGATGATACAGTAACAATATTTCCCAGAGGAAAATTACACTTACCAAAAGAAAAAAGATCACACTATTTTAAAATAAAATTTTGATGCTTAATCACACTATGGGTTGATTTAAGCAGGTTTTCAGTAGACCTAATTGGACTAGTAACTGCCTTTAGTACTAGGCAAGTCAAGGTCACTGCTTTGGGGCTCACTTTCTATCCTAATTGGACAAAGGCTAAAGTACAAGAGTTCTCAGGTCCCTCCCTGCTCTGTTAGCGCAAGCTTCTTTTCATCAGTGGTTGTATTAACTTTGAAATGTGCATTTAATTATTTTCAAAGACAATAAAAAAGATTTTTCAAATCACTAGCCTCTTCTTTCAGTGTCACTACACACGCCATTGATACGGAGTGGGCCTATCATTTAAATCATTGTAATTAATTGGCAGTTAATCACATCATTTGAAATATCATTTGCCTATTCTAACTAAAAATTAAAAGACAGCCATTGTTGAGGCTTCTTCCACCAACGCTCTATATCTTGTTCTGCCTTATACTTACAAACACTCTTATTTCTTTCAGGGCACACAGTCCTAGACTTTAAAATATCAGACTGAAAAGTCACCTGCATTATCAAAGGCTGACCCTGTCCATTTTGTTTTCTACCCTCATTTCTCATTCTATCTTGATCCCTTGGTCCCTTGGCTGCTGCTAAGAAAATCATAGTGAATAAAAATTAAAGATATATAGAAGTAATGTGTGACTTTTTGCACCTACTTGTCTCATCTGGACAACGGGAATAATAATTCCTTACAGCACTGTTGCAATAATTAAATGAAATAATGTTTCATTTGATATTCATGTGATAATGGTACATATCAAGAGTTCAGTATGGACTTCAGATAAATATTGTGCATAGCCAAGTACAGGGAACATAGAAAATTGTCTATGTTCAGAGAAAATAGGTGTGAACATAGAAAATAGGTAACAATAACACTCCTCCTCTTCATCATTTTTATTGCTATTATTATTAGGGTGCAGTGGCAACAAATATTCCTATCATTCCCAAATGAGTACGGGACTAAAAAGAAAGCAAAAATAAAGGTTTCAGCCAACCTTTCTAAAAATGAAGGATTAATTATGAAAGTCATGAATGACATATATCTCAGGTTTAAGGCATTACAATCAAATACTCTATTTTAATTCCACCTAACTTGACTGGTATGCGTGTGTGCTAAGTCGCCTCAGTCGTGTCCGACGCTTCGCAACCCCATGGACTGTATCCTGCCAGGCCCCTCTGTCCAAGGGATTCTCCAGGCAAGAATACTGGAGTGGGTTGCTATGCCCTCATCTGGGAGATCTTCCCAACCTAGGGATCTAATCCCATTTCTTATGTCTCCTGCACTGGCAGACAGGTTCTTTACCACTAGCATCACCTATGCTACTGAATCCATACAAAAACTCTGGCGACCCAAGGACTACAGTTCCTTAGTACCTCCGTAAGCCCCCTGGCCGCGGGAGAACAGAGCCCCACGTGAAGGACACACTTGTGAGGCGGCAACAGCGCTGTCAGGGATATCCTTCCTGCAACAAGGGCTTGCTCTGTTTCTGAAGAGCCCCCTTACTGGTGCCCACAAGCCTGCCCATTCCCCCTATACACTGAGCACAGAAAAAGAAATACCCTTAGGACCTCAAAAAGAGCAAAAAGAGAGTATGGGAAAGCTGGTGGACTACAAACCAACTGTATTTAAAATGTGGCCTGAAATGATGTTCAAAACCTCTTCACATTTTCACTTTGCATATTGTAAAGAAGCATATGTTGATGTTCCTAGTTGAAAAAAAAAGGACTGCTGGGAAGGGGTGAGTCACTTTAACTCAATATCTTGAATGTATCAAGAGTATATTTTAAGATAACTGCACTCTTTTTAAATGGCTTTTATAATTAAAATGAACTTTAAAAGGGACGTTCACTTTGCTTAGGCTGAAATAATAAATATGACATTATATTTTAAACCTTTAAGTTCCTATATGTAAAGTAGCTACTATTACTACTGGGTGGGAAGGGAAGGGAATGGTGAGGGTCAAGTTTCTGGGCTGTAAGACCATTTTACAAAATATAACTGCAAAAGCAAGAAAACAAAAGAAGCCAAGCGGGCCAGACACAAGATGAAAAAGAAGAGGACTAGAAGGAGACACGGAATAAAAGCTAGGAAAAACATGTGCAACACATAAAGAGCTATCAAAACATTCAGAGTATGATGATAAAGACTGGCATGACAAAAACCTGCAAAAGCGTAAGGTGAGATTTTAAATGCGTTCTACTGAAAACCCTAGAACACAGTTATTTCACATTTCATGACTCAGAACCCTTATGACATCTAGAGTCAATTATGCCTATAAGAACTTTAAAAAAATCAAACTGGTTTATAGCAAAGGTAGAAAAATTAAGATATCTATGATGACTCACTTGAAAACTGAGAAGTAGGCTGTGATTTTAAATAACTCTAAAAGCATAACATAGTTTAAAACTTAAGAGGTATACAGTTGTAGTAGAAGTTGTGAAATGGCTGATAAATTACCCTGTTTATAGATGCCTGTGTTAAAGAGCAGATAAATTGTTTCCTAATTGTTTCCCGGTAATTGCGTGCCTATTATGTGTGGCTTTCCAATGAATCGCTAATCTGCTCCATCCCAATTCTTGAATATTTAAGCTTCTTCTTCACCTAGTTCAGGTCAGAGCACTGTAAATCGAAGTGCCCCCTATGATATGAATTTTAAATATAGGTGGTGCTTTCTGAATCACAATGACTAGGAATAAGTACTCTAGATTAACTTTTAAGATGGAAGATAATGACAGGAATGATACATGAGCTCCAACAGCAAAACTATAGCACTGTTCTCATTCAAATCATGATCCAGGATTGAATGTTTATGAAAACTCCACTGGATGACATCGGGCTCCACCTGGAAAACAACTCTCGTTGCCAAGGAATAGTTTATAGCAACAGTCATTGTCTGCAATTCTTCATACAAAGGTTGAAAAGTGCACCAATTTATTGTATCCATCAAATTACTACATCTGCAAATATAAGGCCATGAACAAATGAGGTCTACCTTCATTTCTAATGCACTATCAAGGTCACTGGTTAATAAGGCTGACTGTCCAGCTTGGGAAGAATCAACTACAGCCATTTAGTTAATTTTTTAAGCATAACAAGGAAGCTGTCATGAGTAGGCAATAATTAATAAATTTTCCTCCCTTGAAAGGTCTCTAATCGAGAGATTTTATTTGGCTAAGTAAATTTTATGACTGTATGTGTGTGTGCATGTGTCTGTGCATTGACCAAAAAGTAACTCTGTATATTTTCATAATTTTAATTGTTAGATTCACTGTATAAGAAAATGTTGCAATTTTTAAAAAACAGAGAAATATTCTTATGCCCATTAAATCCTGGATGTTCTATGTTTCCACTGAAATATACTTAGATCCTCCTGTGAAAAAGTAGTAAAACCTGTGATAAACTTTACAGGTCAAAGAATCAAGATTAATTAAAAAATAATTTAATTTGATAATTAAAATGGTTATAAAGAATCTAGTCCCATTACAAAAAGCAAAATAAAATTATTGTTTTAAAAAAACAATCTGGGTTCTGTAAAAACATACACTTTGAAAGAGTCAACGCAATTGTTATGACTTTCTGAAATAACTGAAATGTATGTGTGCACATATACCTGCAACTGGCAGGTACTGGTTATAGCGTTGTTATGTGTATAAAGAGTACACAGTGAATGCTTGCAGAGTATGCTCATCTCAACATAAAATAAGCAAGATTAATTTACATATAAAAATAAAAGTCACTTCAATTTTTTAATTCATTTTTTTAATTATAGAAAGAACCTCAAATCACCAGAAAGATAAAAAAACCTCTTTCTAAATATTTAGATGTGAAGGGAGCCTGAAACATGAGGACGGGTTCTCTGTTGTGAATTTTAGGGCTGTCTATATTAGTTTATCTTCATGCCATAGGCCACACTCCTCTTTTTTTCTTACACAATTAAAAAAATGGCATTCTGAGGAATCATGATATTAATTTTCTCTGAATTTTTGAGGAACAAAAACCTGCCTTCTCAACATCTTCTTTTATTCCTCCATTTCATGATGAATATATTAAGTAAGAATAGTTAATGAAAGTTAGAAGTCTTATTTGATATCAGTAGCACTCCTTGAAATCCTGAGGGGAACCCACTCCAGTATTCTGGAGAATTCCAAGGACTGTATACTCTGTGGGGTTGCAAAGAGTTGGACAGGACTGAATGACTTTCACTATCACACTATTATTAGGAAGACTAACATGAATTATTTTCATTTTGAAATAGGGTAAATTATATGTATAAAATCAGTCCTCAGTCTCAATCACAAGGGGGGAAATATAAAAGAAATGTTGTTAACGCTAATAGCAATGCTTATATTATTTTTGGAAAATGTGGAGGAAATTTCTTACTTATAGTGCTTGTAGTAGTTGAAATAAACTTTATAATCAATGAATCTTGAACCTGTCAGTATAATCTACTCTGTGTTAGTACACAAGAATGCTTTCAAAGCTGCAAATATTTCTGTTGGTGCCTCTGCTCTGGCTTAGTAAATAATGATTACTATGGTAAGTTTAATCACCATCGCTCCCTGTGTTGCCCATGTAAATTTATATTCACTTAGTACTTACACTGTGATAAACAGTTAGGCAGTTAAAATACAGCTATTCTACAACTAATCAATACATATCTTTTGACAGATGATACAAGAGTTCAATAGTGTTCTGCCAAAAATTGGTATAATATTAGGCAAACAATGCTAGCATGATAGGAAAATTATTTTTGGCAGAAATGGGGGAAAAGCCAATTATACTAAAAAGAAGAAAAAAAGTTAAATTAGATCAAGCCATTTTCAAAAACACACTCTATAAAAATTAAAATACTTTGAAAAAACACTATTGACTATTTGCCTCTAAGCACGTCCAGTAATATAATTTTTCAATGTCAGGAAAAGCCAAAAGGGTTGGGAAATGGAAAATAAGTGTATGATTATTTCTGCATTTTAAATTAGAATATAAAATCATTAATGCATTTATATTACAAACTAAATGTGACTATAAGAAAATTAATAGAACCATGCACTTACCAGAGTTATATTAGCTCTCAATGCAATTAAAATCCCTGCTACACCAATAAGTAAATTAAAAGTACATTCTGAAAGGAGGTCATTCAGTCAAATATTTATCTGATGATGAATTGAAATGAGATAGCATGTATTGAATTCTCCAAATAGTGACGAAAAGAGTTACTTTCAGTGATTCTAGAGAACCATAAGGAGAAGAAAGATTATAAAATCTTCTACATTTAGTTATTACCACTCCTTAAGTATACTGTCACCCTGCTTATGTAACTCATATGCAAAGTACATCAAGAGAAATGCTGGGTGAAGCACGAACTGGAATCAAGACTGCTGGGGGAAATATCAATAACCTCAGATACGCAGATGACACCACCCTTACAGCAGAAAGCAAAGATGAACTAAAGAGCCTCTTGATGAAGGTGAAAGAGGAGAGTGAAAAGCTGACTTAAAACTCAACATTCAAAAAACTAAGATCATGACATCCAGTCCCATCCCTCATGGCAAACAGACGGTGAAACAATGGAAACAGGGACAGACTTTATTTTCTTGGGCTCCAAAATCACTGCAGATAGTGACTACAGCCATGAAATTAAAAGACACTTGTTCCTTGGAGGAAAAACTATGACCAACCTAGACAGCATATTAAAAAGCAGAGACATTACTTTGCCAGCAAAGGTCCATGTAGTCAAAGCTATAGTTTTTCCAGTAGTCATGTATGGATGTGAGAGCTGGACCAGAAAGATGGCTGAGTGCTGAAGAATTGATGTTTTTGAACTGTGGTGTTGAATAAGACTTTTGAGAATTCCCTGGACTGCAAGGAGATCAAACCAGTCAATCCTGAAGGAAATCAGTCCTGAATATTCATTGGAAGGACTGATACTGAAGCTGAAGCTCCAATACTTTGGCCACCTGGTGCAAAGAGCTGACTCATTGGAAAAGACCCTGATGCTGGGAAAGATTGAAGGCAGAAGGAGAAGGGGACAACAGAGGATGAGATGGTTGGATGGCATCACTGAATCAACGGACATGAGTTTGAGCAAGTTCCGGGAGATGGTGAAGGACAAGGAAGCCTAGCGTGCTGCAGTTTATGGGGTCGCAGAGTCGGACATGACTGAGTGGCAGAACAGCAACAAATTAATTTTAATGCATGATTTCTCCTTAACCAGAAAGTCAAGCAGGTCGTGATTGATTACTGGTTATGAGAAAGATTTCCAGTTTGACAAAGGAATTCACAATTGGATCAATTCATATAGCGGGTCTACTTGCTACATTTCATATATTGCTTTTCTTCTCCATAGTTTATCAATACATTTCTATTTGTTAACAAACTTTAATCTTAGCAGAAAAATATCCTTCTTAAGTTTTGATGATGGAGCTTAATTTGCATTTTTCAGCAAATAAAAACAACTGAAAATGAAATTATAATACTACCAGAGGATGTTCTTGGGTCAGTATAGCTCCTGCCCAATCAGCTAAATTTTTCACAGTACCAAGACTTCAATCTTGAGAAATTACTTTGTGGGAGAAGGCTATATTTTAAGGTGACTTAAAAAAAGTTATTGGAGTATAGTTGATTTACAATTTTGTATTAGTTCCCGTACAGCAAAGTTGATCAGTTATACATATACATATGCCCAGTCAGTTTAGATTCTTTTCCCATATAGGTCATTAACACGTATTGAGAGGAGTTCCCGGATAAAGTCACAGATACAGAAAACAAATGTATGGTTACCAGGGGCGAAAGGGTGGAGAGAGTGATAAATGTGGAGATTGGGATGGGCATATACACACTACTATCTCTAAAACAGATAACTGATATGAAGGCCATTGTTATACACAGCTCCTTCTCTTAACATCTTTCGCTCTTTGCCTACTGAGTGTGTATCTTTCCTGTAGGCCTCGGGCCAATTGTCACTCTGCAGGAATGTCAGCCTTACTGATGGGTCACATTGTTCTTTTCTTATAAATCTCCCTCTGGTTCTCAACACACTAAAACTATACAGTATTTGTATGACATCTGATTAGTCAACTTCAGAAAGAAAGAAACTGTCCTTTAGCTCATCACTGCCTTTTAGCCCAATGCCTGGGATATGGGAGAGACTTAGCAGCAGGAGCAGCAGGGTATGTTTGGTACCTGAATAAAATGCTGACAGAGTCTGAATTAATACAGATTAACCACACTAAGTAGATATTACTGTGGGAGACGTACTACTTTATTTTAGAAATCAAGCTGAAAGTTAACAACTTTCAAGCTTTCAAGTTGTTTATGATCCAGGTATTCCATTATTCAAATGTGACTGGTGAACTTGACTCTGTAATTTTGCATTGATCACAGTTAGGGATGCAGCATATTTAAGATTTTATGTTTTAACTTTGAAAAACTACTGAGGAATAAATTAATAAAAAGACATCAATGATGGAGATAATTTTGATAATAACTGTGAATTATTCCAGAGGGTCCCACAACACTTTTTGCTTTAAAGGTTATCTTTGTTGGACTTATGCAAAAACAATTCATAATGAAGTGACTGGCCACAACTACTAAAATATAAAATTCCTAGAGCAGAAAGGAAATAGAAGGAAAGTATTTATCCATTAAAGGATAAGTTTTAATTTTAAATTTTAATTTAAACTGTGGAAAATTCTTAAAGAGAGAGGAATACCAGAGCACCTTATGTGTCTCCTGAGAAATCTGTATGCACGTCAAGAAGCAACAGTTAGAACTGGACATGGAACAACAGATTGGCTCAAAACTGGGAAACGAATATGTCAAGGCTGTATATTGTGACCTTGCTTATTTAACTTATATGGAGAGTATTTTGTACAAAATAAGTTACATCATGTGAAATGCCAGGCAGGATGACTCATAAGCTGGAATCAAGACTGCCAGGGAGAAATATCAACAACCTCAGATATGAAGATGGCACTACCCTTATGGAAAAAAGCAAAGAGGAACTAAAGAGCCTCTTGATGAAAGTGAAAGAGGAGAGTGAAAAAGCTGGCTTAAAACTGAACATTCAAAAGACCAAGATCATGGTATCCAGTCCCATCCCTTCATGGCAAATAGATGGGGAAAAAGTGGAAACAGTGATAGATTTTATTTTCTTGGGCTCCTAAATCACTGTGGAGGGTGACTGCAGCCATGAAATTAAAAGATGCTTGCTCCTTGGAAGGAAAGCAATGACAAACCTAGACAGTATATTAAAAAGTAGAGACATCACTTTGCCAACAAAGGTCCATATAGTCAAAGCTATGGTTTTTCCAGTAATTCATGTACTAATGTGAGAGCTGGACCAGAAAGAAGGCTGAGCACCTAAGAACTGCTGTTTTCAAATTGTGGTGCTGCATATATGGAATCTAGAAAAATGGTTCTGAAGAATTTATTTACAGGGTAGCAATGGAGAAATGGACATAGAGAATAGACACGGGGACATGGGGAGAGGGGAGGAGTGGGTGAGCTGTATTGAACGAGTAACATGGAAACTTACATTACCGTATGTAAAGTAGACAGCCAACGGGAATTTGCTGTGTGTCTCAGGAAACTCAAACAGGGACTCTGTGTCACCCTAGAGGGGTGGGGTGGGGAGGGAGATGGGAGGGGGCTTCAGAAGGGAGGGGATATATGTACACCTATGGCTGATTCATGTTGAGGTTTGACAGAAAACAAGATTCTGTAAAACAATTATCCTTAAATAAAAAATAAATTTAAAAAAATTGTGGTGCTGGACAAGACTCTTGAGAGTCCCTTGGACAGCAAGGAGATCAAACCATTCAGTCCTAAAGGAAATCAATCCTGAACATTCTTTGGAAGGATTGATGCTGAAGCTCCAATACTTTGGCTACCTGATACAAAGAGCCAACTCGTTGGAAAAGTCCCTGATGCTGGAAAAGATTGAGGGCAGGAGGAGAAGGATGTGACAGAGGAGGAGATGGTTGGAAGGCATCACGGACTTAATTGGACAAGAGTTTGAGCAAAACTCCACGAGACAGTGAAGGACAAGGAAGCCTGGTGTGCTGCAATCCATAGGGTCACAAAGAGTCGAACAGGATATAACAACTGAACAGCAAAGATAAAAGTAAACAAAAATATATGCTCTCAAGTTTTGCATTCAGCAAAGGGGAAACTAGCTGAAACTACTTTTTAAATCTACACTACAAACATTCTAGTAGCTAATTCATTATATTCTTCCTCTCACCTCAAAGGACTAGTCTGTTATATTAAAAAAAAAAAATGATTAAGGGAGGAAATCACATCCATGGTGCATGAAGTCCTCTATTAACAGTGTCTCAACTGTGCACAGTGTGAAATAAATAACTAGCCAAATAAATTACATTTAGGATGCTCACGTACAAGTAAAAATGCCAACAACTGAAAAGACAGGTCAATCAGTTTGAAGTTTCTTAATATAATACACTGGGGCTATAACTGCCTTTTGTAGCATACTTCCTAAATTCTTAGAAATTAAAAATGAAATAATTTCTGAAATTTTACCCCAAAAAAGCAGATTTTATGCCAGATATTGGTTAGGATATAAAGAAATATACGACTTGTAAAGCATTATTGGCTAACACTGAAAGAGAATGCTGTGAGTCAAATATTTGAAACATGAAACAATCATAAAAATATTTTTAAAAATTATTTTAGATATAAAATGCCTATTTTATAATGCAAGGTAGAGGCAATTAGTTGCATTTTTTTGATGGAAATGAGTTAAAGTAAAACTAAAAATTATATAAGGTCCCTTGGGGACATCTACAAGAAAAAGTATATAAGTTCTTAGATTATATACCATTTTTACATATCCATATTTACAGATATATATGTATGTTTGTACAGTCAGTCATGTCCGACTCTTCGCAACCCCATGGACTATAACCTGTCAGGCTCCTCTGCCCATGGAATTTTCCAGCAAGAATAATGGAGTAGGTTGCCACTTTCTACTCCGGGGGATCTTCATGACCCTGGGATCAAATCTGAGTCTCTTGTGTCTCCTGCATTAGCAGGAGGATTCTTTACCACTGTACCACCCGTTTAAATAAATGCAACTTTAAAATTTTATAGTGGAAAGGATTAATAGTAAATAAAAAATACATGACAATTGGCAGAGGAAATAAAACAACTTTTGGAATACACTGTAAATATTCATCTTCAGGGGCCACAACACATGTGTGAATTATACCCAGCTACTGCATGCTGTGATTTCTTAATTCTTGGCCTTGAACTCCCTTCTTATATTCTCTCCCTAGACAACTTCATCTACTTCTCGTTCATTCCATTTCTACCTACATCCCAGTGCGAGTGTCCTCAAATGCCCTGCTCCTAACTCTAGGCATAAGGGCAGACTTTTCAAGGAGCACCGAAGGATAATTCCCTGGGCTTCCCTGGTGGCTCAGATGGTAAAGAATCTGCCTGCTATGCAGGAGGCCTGGATTCAACCCCTGGGTTGTGAAGATCTCCTAGAGAAGGGAATGGCAACCCACTCCAGTATTCTTGCCTGGAGAATCACATGGACAGAGGAGCCTGGTGGGCTGCAGTCCGTGGAACTGCGAAGAGTCGGACACGACTGAGTGACTGACACACGCAGGGCGATCCATTTCTGCATTCTAAACTCTTAAATGGATACTCCTCTTCTCATGAAAACCCTTCTCCCACTTTCTCTCATATGAGAGGCATATTTCTCATTCACTCATCTTGTGTCTTCTGAGGGTGCATTTTATTACAGTACAAAATAAAGAGAAAATTCTACATATTGGGGTTAATATCTAGAAAATGAATTTTATATTTCTCAAAACCTGTTTCTGTAAAATTTGAAGGGACTAATCAAGCCATCAGGTGATAATTAAATTTTAGTGATAGATTATTATGTCATTTTTGGAACAAAATTTGGGAAGATTTTCAAGAATTGTGTTACATTCCTATAACAAAACAATTTCTATTCCCATTTATTTTCATGTATAAGGCTTTTTAGCACTTTAACATAAAAATATGAATAGAATTTATTGTGAAGTTTGTCTCATTCTAGCAGTGAGTAATATTTATCTGTGAACGTATAAACTAATTGGGGGGAAAAGGCCAATTTCAATTTTTACTTTTATATTTAACAATTTTTACTTTCATGCTTAGAAATTATTTACCAATATTTGCAAAGGATTTATGTTGATCAAGTATATCTAAGAAACAATTGTAAAGAAAACTCAATTTAGAAAAAATATGTAACAGGATTTTATTATGAAATGTAAATATTTAAGTGTGTGTATGCCTATGTGTCTTTTCTGTGTTTATTTTTTATTGCAGAGAAATATGGTAGAGTGATCCAAACGAGATTTTCAAGCAAAAACATAGTGTGTTAGAATACAATTTGAAGGGGGATAGAAGAATGATAGGAAATTTGTGCTTAGTAAATAAGTAATCATATCTTTAAATGGTTAATGATGAGTATAAAATAGCTATGGTGTCTCAGATCCACTGGAGACATTTAAAAGTCTGGAAAGAATTTTATTTTTTTAAAAAAATGCCTATTTTTACAATATGCTAGAATTTATAATCATTTAAATGTATGATGGAGAGTTTTGGATATAGACTTAAAATGCCATTTTAGGCAGTTCATATGCATAAAAGTTTGAGCCCAAGGGATTATTTTCATCAGTTGTCATCATTGCCTTCCTTTCTCTTATTTTTTCTATCCAAACATTCATTAACTCCTGTCACTTTCCTTCCTCGGTCAAGTTCAAATATGCCCTGTCTCTTCATCTCCAGCCCCAGTGATCAGGGTTGGAAGTTCTCCCTGCTCTCCCTGCTCTGGTCCAATTTCCACAGGACTGTCTCTCAGGGCGTCACACACCTAAGTTTCATCTTTAGCTTTGTGTGATTATTTGGAGCGATCTCTGCCCCCTTCCTACACTCCCCTCCTTGCCCCGCATTCATCCTTAGTGCGGATAAGGGCGAGGAGCACATATTCTCAATGCCGGTCAGGTAATAGGGGCTGGCACTACTTGAATGAAGGGATGCTGCCTTCCAAGTGTCTAGCACAGTGCCGCATACATGCTTGTTGAATACACAAATCAGTGAGCATATGCTCCCTTTAACTATGCAATCAAAAGAGAACCCAGAGTGGACATGTTGTGAGGAAACTGTATGATTTATGTTCAAGACAGTGAGTGTGAAATTTTGGACTGCTGGAGGTGAAGGGAGCACTAGAGATTTAGATACGATGCCCTCACTTAGAGAGTTGAAAAAAAAAAGAAAGAGAGTTGAAAGTTTGGAGACAGTAACAGACTTGTCTGAACCCACAGCTGTTTACTGACAAATTCGAGCAAACCCGATTCCTCAGCCCCACTCACGGGAGGTTTGGGGAACCCTGCCCATCCCACTGCTCCATACAGACTGCGCTGTGTCCACTAGTCTGCAACAGGACTTCGCTGGTAAGCGGCCACTGGGACGGCAGGACTGGCTGGTAGCAACACGCACAGCAGGCCAATGAGTAGTGAAAAGAATATCAAAAAGAGTGTAAGGAGCAGAGGGAACAGGACCACAGTAACTTGGAAACATGGCCAGTAACAGGATTTCAGGGAAGAAAACATGAGGTTTCTGAATCAAACACAAAAAAACCGTAATGGAAAAGAGCCCTTTGTCCTGCCACTTGTATGTTCTCACACAAGTTCAACCATTACTGATGGGCTGAGAGCAGACAAAAGGAAAGGAGCTTCACTGGAGCTCTTTATACTAGGAGATTAAACAAGAGCTATGACTGAGGGACACTGGCTGCATGGGCTGGGAGACGAACCCAGGCCTCCCGCATGACGGGTGAGAATTCTACCACTGAACCACCCATGAGAACCAACACCCCAAAAAGATGTCCTTTTCATTATAGGGGACTGGAATGCAAAAGTAGGAAGTCAAGAAACACCTGGAGTAACAGGCAAATTTGGCCTTGGAGTACGGAATGAAACAGGGCAAGGCTAATAGAGTTTTGCCAAGAGAACGCACTGGTCATAGCAAACACCCTGTTCCAACAACACAAGAGAAGACTCTACACATAGACATCACCAGATGGTCAACACCGAAATCAGATTGATTATATTCATTGCAGTCAAAGATGGAGAAGCTCTATACAGTCAGCAAAAACAAGACCAGGAGCTGACTGTGGCTCAGATCATGAACTCTTTATTGCCAAATTCAGACTTAAACTGAAGAAAGTAGGGAAAACCACTAGACCATTCAGGTATGACTTAATCAAATCCCTTATGATTGTACAGTGGAAGTGAGAAATAGACTTAAGGGGCTAGATCTGATAGACAGAGAGCCTGATGAACTATGGATGGAGGTTCGGGACATTGTACAGGAGACAGAGATCAAGACCATCCCCAAGGAAAAGCACAATGGCTGTCTGAGGAGGCCTTACAAACAGCTCTGAAAAGAAGGGAAGCGAAAAGCAAAGGAGAAAAGGAAAGATATTCCCGTTTGAATGCAGAGTTCCAAAGAGTAGCAAGGGGGGATAAGAAAGCCTTCCTCAGTGATCAATGCAAAGAAATACAGGAAAACAACAGAATGGGAAAGGCTAGAGATCTCTTCAAGAAAATGAGAGATACCAAGGGAACATTTCATGCAAAGATGGGCTCAGTAAAGGACAGAAATGGTATGGACCTAACACAAGCAGAAGATATTAAGAAGAGGTGGCAAGAATACACAGAAGAACTGTACAAAAAAGATCTTCACAACCCAGATAATCATGATGGTGTGATCACTCACCTAGAGCCAGACATCCTGGAATGGGACATCAAGTGGGCCTTAGAAAGCATCACTATGAACAAAGTTAGTGGAGGTGATGGAATTCCAGTTGAGCTATTTCAAATCCTGAAAGATGATGCTGTAAAAGTGCTGCCCTCAATATGCCAGCAAATTTAGAAAACTCAGCAGTGACCACGGGACTGGAAAAGATCAGTTTTCATTCCAATCCCAAAGAAAGTCAATGCCAAAGAATGCTCAAACTACCACACAATTGCACTCATCTCACATGCTCATAAAGTAATGCTCAAAATTCTCCAAGTCAGGCTTCAGCAATATGTGAACCATGAACTTCCAGATGTTCAAGCTGGTTTTAGAAAAGGCAAAGGAACCAGAGATCAAATTGCCAACATCTGCTGGATCATTGAAAAAGCAAGAGAGTTCCAGAAAAATATCTATTTCTGCTTTACTTACTATGCCAAAGCCTTTGACTGTGTGGATCACAATAAACTGTGGGAAAATTCTGAAGAGATGGGAATACCAGGCCACCTGACCTGCCTCTTGAGAAACCTGTATGTAGGTCAGGAAGCAACAGTTAGAACCAGACATGGAACAACAGACTGGTTCCAAATAGGAAAGGGAGTAAGTCAAGGCTGTATATTGTCACCCTGCCTATTTAACTTATATGCGAGTACATCATGAGAAATGCTGGGCTGGAGGAAGCACAAGCTGGAATCAAGATTGCCGGGAGAAATATCAATAACCTTAGATATGCAGATGACACCACCCTTATGGCGGAAAGTGAAGAAGAACTAAAGAGCCTCTTGATGAAAGTGAAAGAGGAGAGTGAAAAAGTTGGCTTAAAGCTCAACATTAAGAAAACTAAGATCATGGCATCTGGTCCCAGCACTTCATGGGAAGTAGATGGGGAAACAGTGTCAGACGTTATTTTGGGGGGGCTCCAAAATCACTGCAGATGGTGATTACAGCCATGAAATTAAAAGAGGTTTACTCCTTGGAAGGAAAGTTATGACCAACCTAGACAGCATATTAAAAAGCAGAGACATTACTTTGCCAACAAAGGTCCATCTAGTTAAGGCTATGGTTTTTCCAGTGGTCATGTATGGATGTGCGAGTGGGACTGTAAAGAAAGCTGAGTGCCAAAAAATTGATGCTTTTGAACTGTGGTGTTGCAGAAGACTCTTGAGAGTCCCTTGGACTGCAAGGAGATCCAACCAGTCCATCCTAAAGGAAATCAGTCCTGAGTGCTCATTGGAAGGACTGATGCTGAAGTTGAAACTCCAATACTTTGGCCACCTGATGCGAAGAGTTGACTCATTGGAAAAGACCCAGATGCTGGGAGAGACTGGGGGCAGGAGGAGAAGGGGACGACAGAGGATGTGATGGTTGCATGGCATGACCGACTCCGGGAGTTGGTGATGGACAGGGAAGCCTGGCGTGCTGCAGTCCATGGGGTCACAGAGTCAGACACGACTGAGCAACTGAACTCAACTGATGCACTTTGCTGTACATCTGAAGCTAACACAACATTGTAAATCAACTATACTCCAAAAAATTTTTAAAAAGAAATAAATGTATCTTTTAATATTAATTGAGAAAAACATTAACATAAAATTAAGAGGCTGTGTTATCATGGACACATTTAATTTCAGGTTACATGTTTATTCAAAGAAAATCACACATTGATATATTGAGATCCCTGTGTAGTTAACTGCATGATCTCAAAAGTGTTTTAATACAGAGGTTTTCAGATAATAATTCATTTACAGTAAAAATTATATCCCTTCTATTTTACTCAGTGAAGTTCATGGCAATCATTTCTTATTTATTTCCACCAAGCAGTGAAAGAAACCAATTTCTGTCCTTTTTATTATGCTTTTATCCATACAAAAAAGCTATCATCTTTTGCGTGTCTTTTTTCGAGTGAAATTCTCAGTTCTCGTGACCTCCTCTCGTAGCTGGTGTTCTCACAATCTTTTTTATCATTTGTATTGTTCTCTCCCGAATGCTTGGTGATTTGTCTCTTTTCTGAAATGTGGCATTCTGCTGAACTTAGTCCCCAAACCACAGCCTAACAAGACCTGAACACAGCTCAATCTGTCTGCATGCATGACATCACCATCACAATTCAGCACACTCTAGCAGCATTTGAATATTTTAAGAGATCAGAATGTTGACTCATTCAGTGTATCATCCACTGTAATTCTTGAATTCTTCCCACTGCTGCTACCACCTCTAGCTTTTCATTGCACTTTTTGGATCCATTAGCCAGCCTTGCACCAACTTTCCATTGTATTTTCCTGTGCCACTGATGTGACCTATCTCCCCAGTGTATCAGGACCAGGCTGTATAGTAATGAGCAGCCCAGATCTTTGCAACTGCTGCTTCTTCCAGGACTCCTTGTCATTTGGATTTATTAGCACAAATATATATAGCATCTCACTGACCAAAATATTTTAGTATGTTACAATGTTACCTTGTGGATCAGACAGTAAAGAATCTGCCTGCAATGCAGGAGACCTGGGTTCAATCCCTGGGTCGGAAAGATCCCCTGGAGAAGGGAATGACAACCCACTCCAGTATTCTTACCTGGGAAATCCCATGGACAGAGGAGCCTGGCGGGCTATAGTCCATGGGGTCTCAAAGAGTCAGACATGACTGAGGGACTGACACTTTCACTTTAACATTACCTTTGGAGAGTCTTTTAAGATGATTTTTAAGGTTCCAGTTAAACAAAAACAAGCAAGCAAAACTGACTGGTCTGTTACTTGAGGCACATTTAAAAAGAAACCTAACCCTCCCCTTAACTGACTCAATTTAAGAAAGTTAAACTTGGCCCCAAGTACAGGAGTGCATTCTTGTCTTATTGTTGAGCTGGCACTTCAAAACTACAGATAAAACCTCTGACCTCACACACAGCCAGCTCCCTGAGCATCACGTACACTTCCTGCAGGAGGTCACCTGTGTCACGCTGGGGCATGGCATTCGGCTGCTTGGTTGAGTATTTCTTAGTAAACACAGAGTTAGTTTCATTTAGCAGGTTTACTTGCCCAGTCACAAAAAGAAGCAAAACAGGATCATGTAAAAATGATGAAGGACATAACAAAAGAAACTTAAAGAATTAGGCCCCAATTCAACTATTGTACCACAAATAAGTGGAATAGTTATAAGAACTGAAATGAGCTGACACTTTCATTTATAAGGGGTTTATGGAAGTGACAGAGGGTTCAAACTCACAAGTCAAAAATTTCTGTACTCTTTAAAACTAAACATCAATCCACATGCCTTCCTTCTGCTTGGAACCCCTACCACCCTCAGCAGTGGCCACAGGACTGGAAAAGCTCAATTTTCATTCCAACCCCAAAGAAAGGCAATACCAAAGAGTGCTCAAACTACCGCACAATTGCACTCATCTCACACACTAGTAAAGTAATGCTCAAAATTCTCCAAGCCAGGCTTAAGCAATATGTGAACCATGAACTTCCAGATGTTCAAGCTGGTTTTAGAAAAGGCAGAGGAACCAGAGATCAAATTGCCAACATCCGCTGGATCATCAAAAAAGCAAGAGAGTTCCAGGAAAACACCTATTTCTGCTTTACTGACTATGCCAAAGCCTTTGACTGTGTGGATCACAATAAACTGTGGAAAATTCTGAAAGAGATGGGAATACCAGACGACCTGACCTGCCTCTTGAGAAACCTGTATGCAGATCAGGAAGCAACAGTTAGAACCAGACATGGAACAACAGACTGGTTCCAAAGAGGAAAAGGAGTACGTCAAGGCTGTATATTGTCACCCTGCCTTTTTAACTTATATGCAGAGTATATCATGAGAAATGCTGGGCTGGAGGAAGCACAAGCTGGAATCAAGATTGCTGGGAGAAATATCAATAACCTCAGATATGCAGATGATACCACCCTTATGGCAGAAAGTGAAGAAGAACTAAAGAGCCTCTTGATGAAAGTGAAAGAGGAGAGTGAAAAAGTTGGCTTAAAGCTCAACATTCAGAAAACTAAGATCATGGCATCTGGTCCCATCACTTCATGGGAAATAGATGGGGAGACAGTGGAAGCAGTGTCAGACTTTATTTTGGGGGGGCTCCAAAATCACTGCAGATGGTGATTGCAGCCATGAAATTAAAAGATGCTTACTCCTTGGAAGGAATGTTATGACCAACCTAGACAGCATATTAAAAAGCAGACATATTACTTTGTCAACAAACATTCATCTAGTCAAGGCTATGGTTTTTCCAGTAGTCATGTATGGATGTGAGAGCTGGACTGTGAAGAAAGCTGAGCACTGAAGAACTGATGCTTTTGAACTGTGGTGTTGGAAAAGACTCTTGAGAGTCCCTTGGACTGCAAGGAGATCCAACCAGTCCATCCTAAAGGAGATCAGTCCTGGGTGTTCATTGGAAGGACTGATGTTGAAGTTGAAACTCCAATACTTTGGCCACCTGATGTGAAGAGCTGACTCATTTGAAAAGATCCTGATGCTGAGAAAGATTGAAGGAGGAGGAGAAGGGGACAACAGAGGATGAGATGGCTGGATGGCATCACCGACTCAATGGACATGGGTTTGGGTGGACTCAGGGAGTTGGTGATGGACAGGGAGGCCTGGTGTGCTGCGGTTCATGGGATCGCAAGGAGTCGGACACGACTGAGCGACTGAACTGACTGAACCACCCTCCTGACACTCTCATACACACCCATCCCTGCTCACATGGCCTGGTCATCTAACAAAGTCCTACTCACTCTTCATAAGGCAGAACACAGGGTCTCCCAGGCAGCAGTCTCTACCTTCTGCAGGTTCACACACTGTCTTATGCCTGGTTCTTGCTTCCAAATACCACTATTGTTTATAGAGCTGTATCTCCTATTAATTTTGAGCTTTGCCTCTTCTCTTTGGTTTTTGGTTACCAGCTACTACTGAGAATTGCTCAAGAAAATTTCATTAAAAAAATGAATTATTTTAAAGATAGAATTTTCCCGATAGCTATATTTTTAAATGTAGAAAGTGATATCAGGCTTGACTACTCCTTAGAGAAATTATGGTAATATGTTGTAAGTTCATTTCTAATAAAATAGTAGGAATGTAGGTAAGTATGAGTAAATTCATGAAAGGGTTCAAAAACAGCTATCTGTTCTGAGAAAAAGCACCTGTCTGTAGCCAAATAAGGGGCTTTCCAGGTGGCACTAGTGGTAAAGAACCTGCCTGCCAATGCAGGAGAAGTAACAGATGTTCCTTTGATTCCTCAGTCGGGAAAATCCTCTGGAGGAGGAAATGGCAACTTACTCCAGTATTCTTGCCTGGGAAGACTTGGACAGAGGAGCCTGGTTGGCTGTAATTCAGGACACAACTGAAGTAATTTAGCACGTTTAAGTCAAATTGCCAGATAAAACAGTCAAAGAACCAAACAAAAAAACAAAGGGGTGGAAAGTTGAGATCACAATTGTCAAAGAGTATATTTCACTTTTTTTCCTTGAATGTATATATGATTAAATATCTTGGTCACATTTTGGATGTATTGATTTTGTATAAATGTTTAAGTTTTGATAGCCCAATTACATGTTATCACGTGTAAAAAAACAGGAAAAGTTTTTTTAATAACATTTTAAGACCAATATAAAAGTTTTTAGAGGACTTAGCAAAAAGGATAAGTTTTAAAAATGAAGATGTTTTAGTTCTAGAGAAGAGTGATGAAGAATTTAATCACTGTCTTCTAGTATATGATGGTTCCATTGAGAGATGATAGTAATAAAATATTTTCCTTCTCAGCTCAGTGTACGGCCAACATGGATTAACTTAAAAAGAAAAGAAGAAAACTCTAGAGAAGGTGAGAGATTATGACTAATTACTAAGTAATGCAGTGAAAGATTTCCCTCACAAACTTTTAAAGCAGGAGACCTACATTTTTATCTGGAATCAGACAAAAGTTTAAACCTAAACAACTCTCAGCAAGACAAATACCATTTTGTTCCATAAACAAATTATACTTTCTGTGGTTCTCAATGTTCTTCTACAACAAGTCTCCTCTGTTGCCCACGGGGCTGTCTCAGCCACTGACACCAGGGACAAGCCCCCTGAAGCATGTAAAATAGAATCATCTGAACTAATTATTCCCTAAATCCTCACCCTTCTGATCAGACTCTCCTTAACAAGGTGGCCAAAGACTGGAGAAGTGTAATTAAAAATTTCCCAGAGCATAAAAAGAAATGGAACATAATGATCTTTGGAAATTCAAAGACACCTAAAATATTTTTAAAAACTATAGTAAGAAAATCACTGATCTTTGATTTTGTTTACACTTCATAATTTTTCATTAACATTAAGTGACATTTAGTATAATAGTTAAGTCAAAAATAATTCTATTAAATATTTTTAACCTCACATAATATATGAAAATACTGTACTGTGAAATTCCAAGATAAGACACAAGTTTAAGGTTTCTATCAAAGGTCACTGAAAGACTAAAGGTTTTTCATAACGTTCTTGTCTTTAGGTTTTACAATTAACATTTGCTATGCTGCTTCATTTATATCAAATGCTCACAGTTGTTTTATAAATAAATACCACAACCTTTCTAAGGAACTTCAGAGTTTGACCTAAATTTAATTATCTTGTTTTCATGGGAGAGCAAAACTATGAAGATTCAAAATAAGGTGACACCCTATATATGAAGAATAAGGGCCTCGCTTAAGAAAGGTAGATTAAAACTAGATAAAGTATTCCAAAGAGATGTACATTGTGGCTTCCGTGCCGCTGCTTGGTATTCTGTGAACCCAAAACAAAGTTCTGCAGTGTTTTCATCTTGTCTTGCTTTTCTCCAGCTGATAAATGTAACGCATCCACTAAGAATCTGAAAGTAGTACATACCATATCAGAAAAATAGGATTTGGTTCAACTTGCCTGTTCCTGTTGCTGGAAATCCAGTCTGAAATAAGTGTTGATGCTTGTTGATGACAGTGTTTGTTGCCAAAGCTACATGCCAGCATTATAACTTCTCTACGTAGTTCTCTAGGTATCATCAAAAGGGAAAGAAAAGTCAACAGTGTCAGTATCTGGAGAGAAAGGGTAACTCATTACACTACATTACAGTACACAAGTAAATAATTAACACAAAAAAATTTTCAGACACTGGAATTCCATTTTGCTGAGTAAGAAATAATTAAGCAGGGTGGGAGTTGTGCATAAAAAAGTCTTCTCTGGAAACAGTTCTCTAGTGAGGGGTCTAGGTTCAAATCTCAACTTTACCAGCAGAGGCAGATTTTAAATTAAAACACGGCAAAGAAAAGCCTTTGTTCTCAGTACCAGGTGGTGGAAACCGTGCTATCCACCAGCAGTCCTTCCAGGAAAGGGAAATAAAAGATGCAGAAAGCAGGACCGTCTCACTCTGCCACAGTCACAGAGGTTCTAGTGGCGTGTCATTGTACAGTTCTGGGGGGGGAAGCAAATAAGGAAATAAAACCGTACTCATGTTGGTAGGACGCTTGGACAAGGGATCCATTAAAATTGTTTTTTGGCCAACCAAGCTTGATGTACGTTGTTGCAACTTGCTTTAAAATATATTCCTAAATGAACAGTAGAAATAGAAATAATGTTACTTTCAAGTCACTCCACTCTGACAACTGAAATTATATGGTAACTTAAAATATTTTCCAAATGAACCTACTTTGAATATCCATAAAATAATGGATATGGTAAAGCTTTATTATAATTTCATTCAACATAGTATTTCAAACATAGAAAATAAATATAAAATACAGTTGCAATGGTGGAAGTCTACTGTTTACTGCCTATTGAACAATTAAGCAATTTTCGCTATTAAATATTGGAGATGACAATTTTTGTAGCAAAAAGGAAAGTAAGGAATATTGATAATGAATTCATGTATACATAGGTACATATGTATGTAGATGTAGTTTATGAAAATGAGTACCTAATCTTTATCATTTTATGTAAATAGACCATATTTAATACAAAACTATTAGATAAGCCCAGCTAATAGCCTAGCCTTGTTGAACCTGACACACACAGAACAGATTCACTCTTTAGTAAACTGATGTACTATTAATATTTCAAAATCAAAACTCATTCATCTAATGACATACTTAAATATTAGTAGTAATGTAAGATATGTTCTTCTCACTTTAATGTGGTCCTTGAATTTTGTCAAGGAAGGAAAGCACTGAAATTACAGTAAAACAATTCTTAACTTTTACTGGAAATGAAGTGCCTGGAATGATATATTATTCTAAAGTACAAATATACACAAGAATGTATTTTGTTTTACATAAGTTTAATAGTACAGTGTCTCTGTGTTAAGGAGAAAAGAGAAGGGTAAGAAGCCTTTCTCCAGCAGATAAAAATGATACCATAACTGTACTGACACTTGTATGCACGTCTGCTGCAAAGGCAGACAAAAACAAAACTAATGACAACGAACAGTCAAGCCAAGATTATTCTCATTAAAAACATTACTAAAGCCAAGGTGCTTTCATGCAGGCTTAGGACAATATTAAAAAAGCAACTCTTAAAAAGTAAAATTAAAAAAGCAACTCTCATGGGCATCATAAGCTGTTTATCATCATCACTGTTTAGATGACTCTAATACACAGCTTTCCTGTCGGAGCAATCTAGCCTCGAGTCATTTCAAATGCATAGGTTAATTAGAAGAGCCAGTATGTTATAAATTAGGAAAATTTTATAAGACACAGAGCAGAGTCTTCAAATAAGTAAAAGGAAAATAAATAATGCTCAATGGTGATAGAAGTTACAGATATACATTCTCGCATGCAAAACTTCACTGGTGATAAGAAATTTTGGAATCAAACGCTCATTAGCAGTACTCAACCCTAATGCTATTCAAAATGATTCTTCCATTAGCTTAGGTGGCGTCGACTGTGTGGGTTTGGTTTTCCAGCCCTTAGGCTTAGGAACTCTGGTCAGGTAACATCTTGGAATGTTTGTCATGTCTTCAGGTCTATTTGGATTATCTGTTGTTTGCTCTCCTATATCTCCTTGGACCCAATTATGAATGGGCTTTTGCCTCAATGTTGATCTTAACCTTGCTAATTAAGGAAGTGAATTGAATTTACTATGCCCTTTTGGATAAAAATAATGACTAAGAATCTTTACTGAAACTGTCTATATTCTGTGAAGATTTTTGCATCCCTCTCCCAGGTTAAGTCCTTTGTGAGCACAGAACCCTTTAACTCTAGGGAAGTAAGTTTGAACTTTAAGGATTTGTTATGTATATTTGTTCTTAAATTCTGAGGCATTTAAGCTTAACTGACACTTTTAGGCCAGAACAAAAAAGTAGCGTGTATTACACCTCTTTCTTCAGAATTTGTCATTAGTGTCATACAGAAAATCAGAACAAAAATGATAACACAAATTAGAAGGAACTAAAATAACATGGGATCAAGTTGAACATAGTAGATAATGAGAAAACAGTTTATCTTCTGAAAAGAAGAAGAAAATATATCTTTTTACATTGAAGACATTGTATTTCTCCATGCGGTCCAGTAATTTATCTAGAGGATAAAGAGCTCTGCTGGCAGCATGCCAAGGAAGAAAATCCTTTTCCTCAGACAGGTATCTGATAATCTCCAGGGGAATATTCTGAGGCAAATATCCAGCTCTGCACAAAAAAATTTAATGTTAATTATATGCAGAAAAGATACATGATGAGGCAAAAATGAAGATTTTATGTATGCAAATAAAAGGCAGAAAGCAAGATTCATCACAGTATAAAGAAGCCATACTCAGAACTATAAGAATAAAATTACTCATTCTCTAAATATAGTCCTACTTAGGATGCCAATGCCCCTTAATATATACAGAGTTAGACAGCTAAAAATTTGCATAAACACAAAAATATCAGCATGCATGTTTTTAAAAAGGAAAGAATTGTGGAACTTGAATAAAATCAACTCTAGGTATTTTCCTTCATGGAAACCATTCAGAGATCATAAGTCGCTGAAAATAATTGATTGCTGAAGTGAAATTCTTGATTCTCATTTAACTGGGTTCTCAGTAAATGCATTTGTTTTACTTTTCATGTACTTCTGTATAATGATATTTAATCCAGGTTGTCCTCAAAAGGATAATCAAATTAAAATAGCAACTTCCAGTTTTGACTGTATTTGTTACATTACCACACAAACATTTTTTCAAAACTTCCTATTAAAAACAATTCTACCAATATGGCACCTATGAAGAAGAGCAGAGTTAGATATAAAGTTTAAATTACAAAAATGTTAAAAAATAGACTCTTCCTCTTTATTATTTTCAATAGGTGCTATGTCACCATGGGGACCAATGTCAGATTCTTTGGAAAATATGAAACAGTAGCTTTTAAAAACTGTATGAACACATGAAGCCCACTTTTAAAAGGGTATATTCAAAAAGGGATCCAAAAGAAGTGAATATCCCTACACTACAGTGGACTGCATAGAAAATCCTCACAAATCAAAGCAATATGAAAAACAGTATGGAGTACATTAAAAGATGGTCTTAGCCTTAATGTCCCCGATGCATACATAGGGTGACACTATGCATTTTGCTGATTTTTTACATTAATAATAAACTGAATATAGACTTCTAACACAGGGGACAGGTAAATATGAAAGCAAACAAAGCCTGGTTATCTTTACTTACATTTCACACCATTATTTTTTGTGGCATCACAAAATTAGATGGACCTTTTTATTTGTGTTTGGTAGAAGGTGGACAGGGAGGGAGAAAAGTCTTTTCATGTTCATTTCCAACAAGTTTGCCACATTATTTAGTCTTTACTCATGTGATAAGCAAAAACTACTCTATGCACAAATATTAACTTGCATCTGTGTTTATAATGTTCATAATGAAAACCAACTCTGAAGATTCTGCTTCAGTTTTCTTTGGATTTAATAAATGAACATACATCATCACTCTAATGATTTTGATTTACTCTTGGTATAAGATCAACCATAGGTAACTCCTGACATGAATAAGAATGGTGAAAATAACCCCGAATTTCCACATTCCCATAAAATGCCCTGAAGTTCGTATGCTTTAGACTCCATCTAGATTTGTGCCACTTCTCTTGTACAGTTTCTATTTTATACATCCTTACAAAAATAACATGAAATTAGACTAAGGCAATAGTAATTAAATAAGAAATAAAACTTCATATTTTTGCTAATGTAGCATAATAAAACAGTTAAATTTTGCCTATAGGGGTTGTAAAAGTAATGATGTGGTTTTCCTCCTTAAAAATAACACAGCTTCCAATATTTCAGATTTCATAATTTGTTTTTCCTGAACTTTTAATCCTAGATATTAACTAGCATGGTGATCATAAATTTGCCTTCTCTAAAATTATAAAATCTGCATGCCATGGATTAGATAATTTTAGAGTTGAAGAAGATTTATCTAGAACCCATTATTCTTTTATTGAGGAAATAAGAAAAAATAATGTATTTTTTAAAAGAGAACCTTTAGTAAGTAGCTAATTTATTAGGGTCCTTCAGATGAGTTTGGAAAATCAAGAAAGGTGTTTGGGTCTATTTTCTCACAGGTTTAAATACACTACCTCTTGTCAGTTACAATTTATTGTGTATTATTTCTTCTTTATAAATGGATGGACATCTTTCAATGACTTACGTTTTGTGAGCAGTATGACTACAAATAAAAAATTTGACAAATAATGTCATGAGAAGAGACTTGGTCCAGAAAAAAGAGCCTGAAGCTGAGGAAGAGCCTGTGGGCCTGAGTGCACGCTTCAGTCAGCGCCGCCCACCCAAGTCACATAGTCCTTGCCTGTGAGATAAGAGGGTTGAACTAGGTGATATCTTTTTCAGGGTTTGAAGCTAACCCTTTTATTCTAACCCACTTCCCTATATTTTAGCCTGCTTAAAAAAATCATTACCACAACAGGGGCATAATGTGTCTACTTAAAATTTTGGGGAAAATGCCTTTTCATTTTTATATTCCCCATTATTCAGCTGTCTGATATGTCCAAGTCTTCTAAGAGTCAGAGCTTGAATCTAAGTTTTATAGGACATTTGACATAGTGTAAGAAAATTAAAGCAAAGCAAGTCTAAGAGAAATTTAAGTAATGACCAAGGCAAGTGAAGTATTCATTAAATCAAGAAATGGAGCAAGTTATGTTTTGAGTCCTTAAGGCAAAAATTGCTAACTGTGCACCAAAATCCATGCCCTCTTCCACTTCCTGGGATAAAGGATAATTCTCATTTCCTTAGTGGCTAGCTGTGGTCATGTGACTACACTGTAGCCTGTAGAATATTAGAGCTCCTCACCGTCAGGGTCAGCCCTTAGACATCTTCATTAGTCCTCCATGTCCTTTTTCCCTAAAATGAAGCTTTCAGAGTGGCCTTGAATGGAACTCTTATACTGAACATGTGAGATGCCTACCTGGGCGTCTGAATGACTGCATGCCCAAGCACCAGTTCTCAGACCCGATTCTGTTTTGTGTGCAAGAAGTACACCTTTATTGCTTTTTTTTTAATCCAAACGTATCTTTGGGTCTGTTTTTTAAAGCAATTAACCTTCTCTAATGCAGTCTTTAAATAGAATAAGAAAAGACTACTCTCAAATTGCCCTCATTTTGTGTTGTTACAAACATATGTAAGTAATTATCTATTATATAATTCGATAAACTTGCATTTAGCCTGCTAGATCAAAATATGTAGCTATACTCAACTGGGTAAGAGGATAATCAACCTCATTACAAAATTAAGACTTGTAAGAGATAATGCTGGTGAATAAGTTACCTAGTTTAGATATGTGCTTGTGTAATTGGCTGGTAATGATATGTGTGATTAGTACTACTGATATAGGAGAAGTGTGTGGAGTCCTAGTGAGTGGAACACTGCATTAGCTCAAAGTAATCAGCCCAGTGGGGAGCACACTTAGGGTCCTGACGCTGAAATGCAGTTTCCTTAAATTTGCATCATCACAGGGAAATGTTACTAGAAAATGTGATGGGGGGAACAAATTTTTAAAGAATAGTGCATGTGTAACTAACTATATGGGTTTTTCCTCTTTTAGGAATAAGCTGTAGATGATATTTATCTTCTCTACTCTTGAGGTGAGGCTTGGCATAAGAAATTAGTTTAGTTAGGAATCAAAACAGTGGGATAAACATGGGAAAAGATGCTCAACATCACTAATAATTAGAGAAATGCAAATCAAAACTAAAATGAGGTACCACCTCATACCAGTCAGAATGGCCATCATCAAAAAAATCTACAAACAAATAAAAACCAGAGAGGGTGTGGAGATGAGAGAGCCCTATTGCATTGTTGGCGGGAATGTAAACTGATCTAGCCACTATGGAGAACAGTATGGACATTTCTTTAAAAACTAGGAATAACTCTACCATATACCCCAATAATCCCACTACTGGCCATATACGCTGAGGAAACCATAATTGAAAAAGATACATATACCCCAATGCTCACTGCAGCACTTTTTGCAGTAGCTCAGACATGGAAGCAACCTAGATGTCCATCAGCAGATGAATGGATAAGGAAGTTGTGGCACATATACACAATGGAATATTACTCAGATATAAAAAGGAACACATTTGAGTCAATTCTAATGAGGTGGATGAAACTGGAACCTATTATACAGAGTGAAGTAAGTCAGAAAGAGAAACACAAGCACTGTATATTGATGCATATATATATGTGGAATTTAGAAAGATGGTACTGATGAGCTTATTCGCAGGGCAACAGTGGAGAAGCAGATATAGAGAACAAGCTGTGGACACAGTAGTGGAAGGAGAGTGGGCCAAATTGAGAGAGTAGCATTGAAACATATACATTACCATGTGTAAAACACACAGCTAGTGGGAAGTTACCGTATAACACAGGAAGCTTAACCTGGTGCTCTGTGATGACCTTGAGGAGTGGGGCAGAGGGGCAGGTGGGAAGGAGGTTCGGGATGGGGCAGGGGCATGTGTAACATATGGCTGATCCATGTTGATGTATGGCTGAAACCACCACAACATTGTAAAGCAATCATCTTCCAATTAAAATAAATAGTTTTTTATAAAACACCATGGGGAAGACAGGCAAATAAGGGAAGTTTAAGCGATGGATAAAAGATTGCCTGCATACACCTATACAGTTCTTCCTCCCATCCCTGTGTCTCTCCCAACACACACATACCTTCTGCTCTTCCTCTCTAATTGCTGGAGCTTGCAATGGGATATATCTTTAGACATGCAAGAGGATATTTTATAGAGAAAGGACATTAAAATCAGACTATATTAACTGATGTTAAAATGCACTGACCTTAGCTGGCTTTGTTTTCACTTAAGATCTAAAACTACTTTTGAATTCCTGTGAATGTTAACTCTTAAATCTTCTGTGATAGGTGGCTTGTACACATAACCTATTTTACCGTGAGTTTTCTTTAAAAGTCATTGGTTTCTGGGTGATTGAAACTCAACGATAAGTAAAAAGCACAACCTTTAGACTTTTCAGAGCATCATACTACAGTCTTCATTAATTGAATATTCATTTAAAAACAATAAATAGCCTACTACATATCTTACCATACATGCAGAAGACACTATAACTGTCCCTTAGGGCATAGATTTTTTTTGAAGCAATTACTGAAATGCTTAATTAAGAAGCTTACTGTTCTATCTACTATTCTTTGCTATTCATTATTGAAAGATTTTTATGTGCTCTTTGTGGAAAGATCCTCTGGTGAAGCCTGAAAACCCCACTTGTCCACAGAGCACCATAGAATAAAGAAGGAACTACACAGAAGAGGTATCTGTGTCAACCACGGGTCCTTGTGGTCATTTCCTAGAGAAAACAAAGATATGGTTCAGGCATTGGCAAACTGTTGTCCGCAGAGACAAGAAGGAATTACAGTTGGTCCTTCACACCTACAGGTTCTGCATCAGTGGATTCAACCAACTGTGGATCAAAATATTTGAGAAAAAAATTCCAAAGTTCCAAAAAGCAACACTTGAATTCACTGCATGCTGGCAAATATAAACAAAGCAGTTACACCATATTAGATATTATAAGTAATCTGGAGATTATTTAAAGTATCCTGGAGGATGCGCATAGGTTATATACAAGTACATGTCTGTCATCTTGGGCTTTCCAGTTGGCACAGTGGTAAAGAACCTGCCTGCCAATGAAGGAGACACAGGTTTGATCCCTGGGTCAGGAAGAGCCCCTGGAGGAGGAAATGGCAACACACTCCAACATTCTTGCCTGGGAAATCCCATACACAGAGGAGCCTGGCAGGCTATAGTCCATGGAGTTGCAAAGAATCAGACACGACTGAGTGACTGAGGATACACATATGCACTATGCCATTTTATATAAGGGATCTGAGGAGTTTGGTGTCTGTGGGGGTTCTGAAGGCAATACCAGAGTATACCAAGAGATGGCTTACTTGCTTGTAGCCCCACAAAATTAGGAACATGAAAAGTTGCACAAAAAGAGAGTTTTCATGGCCCCTTCTCCTCCTGCTCCTTTTCTTCCAGAAAGCCCACTTACAAAACTGACTCAGGCACTTAGTTTATGATTTCACATACACTTTGATAACACCCCTATAAATAATAAGTATCATGATATTAATCTGAATTTTATCCTATTACTACCTTTCTCACTCACTGAACTTAGATCTCTAAAGAAATGAAACCTGCTTTTTATCCATCTTTTTACACTCATAGCCTACTGCAGAATCTAGTTCAAAATAGACACTCAATAAACATACTCAAACTAAATTAAATCATGACAATAATGTCAGTTCTCAAAAACAAGAACACTTTGCAAGTATTTTAAAACAAACATTGCTACCATTTCTTAATTAAGTATTTTCCAAGATTAAATGATACCAGAGAAAATTCTGTCTGAGTGATCTTTGTAGTATTTTTGCTTATCTTGTTTACTAATGGTACACATAATAGAAGACATGAAGGCCATTGCTATCTAGCCAATAGCTTTGAATAAACCAGTCTATAATAAAGTAAAATAGCCTTATAGCCAGTGAGAAAGCAGAGGTATTATACAACACCTCTGTTCTTTCCTTTCTGATTAGCAAATGACTCCTACTCTCCTAGAAGTGTTACTACATAGCAGGTACTTAAATAAATTGAGAGAGGGCTTAGGAGTCTTTCTTCTGTTCAGTAAATTGACAAGGGTCAAATTACATGATCTCCAAGGTCCCTTCTTCAGTAAATACTTAATAATTAAAAATAAAACATCCAAAAATAATTTTTGCAACTTGTATAGTTCCACCACCACCACCACCACAAGCACAACCATCCTTTCTTTGCCACACACTTGTTTTTTCATTTCCAAGCATAATTTCTCAAGAAATCAGTCATTATGTAAATATAGTGGGTCCTCTAGGCACTCAATAATGTTCAGAAGCAAAGTCAATGTTTGGTCATTAGTTGGAAAAGCCAACAGATGTTAGCTCTTTTCCCAAAAGTGAAAAAGTCCTTAGCTTTATGGTCAAAGTCAACTAATTTAGTTCATTTTACATTTTAGAAAACTATCAACTTAGCTAAGATATCCTATATTGAGGGGGCTTCCCAGGTGGCTCTGTGGTGAGGAATCTGCCTGCCAATACAAGAAACACGGATTCAATCCCTGGGTCGGGAAGGTGCCCTGGAGGAGGAAATGGCAACCCACTCCAGTATCCTTGCCTGGAGAATTCCAAGGACAGAGGAGCCTGGTAGGCTATGGTCCATGGGGCTGCAAAAGAGTCAGACACGACTGAGCGACTAAGCACACACACACATCCTATATTGAGGAATTTCTGTATTCCCTCGGTGGCTCAGATGGCAAAGAATCTGCCTCCAGTGTGAGAGACCTGGGTTCGATCCCTGGGTTGGGAAGGTAGCCTGGAGAAGGTAACGGCTACTCACTTCAGTATTCTGGCCTTGAGAATTCCATGGACTGTATATTCACGAGATTGCAAATAGTCGGACACGACTGAGCAATTTTCACTTCACCTATAGGTTATGGAATGACAGTTAAGTTTGTTTCCGTTTATTGTCCTTAAAAGCTTCAAGATCAGTACTGTTATGCCCATTTTTTAGATTGTCATTATTCAGTCACTGAGCGACTGAACAACAACATATATGTATATACAAAATATATATAGTCTAGTATACATACACATATATATGCATATATACATATTCTAGTACACATACATATACATATTGTCAAGTAGTTAAGTCACATGTGAATCTTTTGCGAACTCAAGATCTGTAGCCTGCCAGGCTCTTGTGTCCATGGGATTTCCAGGCAAGAATACTGGAGTGGGTTGCCATTTCATTCTCCAGGGTATCTTTCTGACCCAGGGATTGAAGCCTCATCTCCTGCATTAGCAGGCAGATTCTTTACCGCTCAGCCACCAGGGAAGCGCTATATGTGTGTATATATATACACTGCACTTAGCAGCATGTGGGATTTACATTCCCTGACTAAGGATTCAACCCTGTGCCCCCTACAGTGAAAGTGTGAAGTCTTAACCACTAGACCACCAGGGAAGTCCTTTTTTATTTTCTTTAAAGATAGCTAAAACTTGTAGAAGAGAAGCACCTTGCCAAGCTCCCTTGACTAATGAGTAACAAGAGTTGGAATTCAAAGTCAGGCTGACAAGAAGCTCCCATGGTTCCCCTGCATGAGGTCCCCTCCCCAAACACCACTTTGAGATGCAGTTAAAGGCTTGCTTTCTCCCTTCCTTTAACATCTGTTTGCGTGTCATAATCACAGCACTTATATTCCAGATGCTGCGCTGTGCTCAGGCATGTCCAACTCTGAGACCCGGTGGGCTGCAGCCCTCCAGGCTCCTCTGTCTACGGGATTTCCCAGGCAAGAATTCTGGAGTGGGTTACCATGCCCTCCTCTCACATCCCAGACCAAAGCACAGGTAACCTAATAAAATCTCAGTGCTATGAAGGGGAAGTAAGCAATATTAGGGAAAGGAGATTTATGGGGAAATAATTTAAATAGGGTGTTTAGGGAAAGGTCTCCCTGAGGACACCTGCATGAAGTGAGAGAATGGGTTGCATAAATCTGGGAGGAGGAGAATTCTGACCAAGGAAACAGCAAGTTCAAAGGTCCTGAGACAGGAACAAATTTGGGATCTTGAAGATAACACAAAGGACTTTGTGGATGAAACAGAATAAGACAGTTCTAATGAAAAGGGCTTCAGATCATTTTTCTATTGGTGATGAGAAGCCACCACAGGTTTTTGAGCTAGGAAATAGCATGATCTGATTTATGCTCTAGGAGGGTGACTCTGACTAGAATAGAGAGCAAACTCAAATATGCCACGTGGTCTTCCAAGAGAGAAGGGGGTGAAATATGATTGTCCAGTTCATCTCTCTTTCTCTTACTATACGGACTATATTCATGACAGGTACATAATCTAGTGGGTGAAACTGATGACCTGAAAACAGACATAATGTTTTATTTCGTTTTTAAGATAGGCTATGCATGAGATTTGTTTTAGAAACAGTTTCTTATACAGGTATCAGAAAAAAAAATTTCAGAAGCTTATTCATGCATTTTTTATTGCTACTCAATTTGCTAAAAACAGCATCAGATGATATGGGAAGGTCACTGAGAAATCACTAAAACAAGAAAACATTTTAAAAACACATATACTGTATATACAAGAAGTTATATATTCCACTGAGTTAATTAGAAGATTGATTCCAGAATTTAAATTCAGAAAATAGCCTGAAAGAGCACCAGAAAAAATTACCCATATAGCTTATAATTTCCATGGAAAATATCAATACAATTCTTAAAGTTGGTATGGAATCCTTCTTTCTAGGCAGTGAAATTTTCCAGTGCTCCACAGAGCCACATGGGACTGCAAAGAATAAAAAATTACAGCATGATTTTGCAGAGTTTAAGTTTACTGACATCAGGATATCAAATCATTAACCTAAAGGTCCATAAATCAGTGGAACTTCTAACTTCCTACATGGCTGCATTTTTAGAAAAATGTGTGAATAATAGGAAACTAAGAAAGATAAAAATACCACTCAAACCAAGGTACTTAAAAATAACTGGGTATATCCCCTCTTGTCTAAGATTTATGTCAACATTTTGCTTTTTATATAGATTTTATTACACTATATGTAAGTTTATATATTTAACTTAAGGTTATTTTCCATGCTCTTGGGAATTCCTCATAATTATTTGCAGATTACTTCAAGAATATTCCATTGGGAAGATAAGTGAAGCTCACCATTGTTGTGCATTTTGGATATACACATGTTTCACATCTCAAGTAACAGAACCATGCACATCTTTGGGAACAATGCTTTTACATGGCCTGGATGACTTTCCTTGGGTGGAACACCCAAATTAGAATTCTCATGCTACAAGTTATAAAATGTTATGGTTCTTGGTTAATCTGAGTTCAGGTTTTCTGGCTTCATCCATCAGCAACTGACCTCAGACAAAGGAAAGAGAGTGACTGTGATGGCCGATACCGAGTCAGCACTCCCAGCGTGCTGGACCCTGTGCCAAGTGCCACACACACATGACGTCAGCCTAACGACGGTCTTCTGGGGTGAGCACCGCTGATAGCCTCAGCCTACAGATCAAAGCAGAGGCTCAAAGAGGTTACCAATCTCCCCAGGGTCACATTGCTAACAAGGGTAGTGCTGTTGTTTGAACCCAATCTTCCGCTCCAAGCCTGTGATATTCTTAACCACTATTCTGAAAGGCCTAGAATGTAACTTTTTATTCCTTTTTCCACCTTCTAGCTAAAAAAGTGAGTTATCAGAATATGGGAAAAATCAAGTGGGAATCATCGCTGGGGTCCTTGAGAACACCACCACATGAAAACAGATGTGGAGAGAGAGACTGGTTTGGTACATGACTGTGACTTTGAAATGGGGGCTTAGTGGACTCACTGTAGATATATCTTTTAGGCTTTGGTCATTTGGGCCTCTTCTGCCAAAATCACATTCTTCATCACTGCCCCTCATTCCCTGGGTCCCTTCATTATCATGTCTAATCTCTACAAGTCAAGGAACACCCACAGTTCAGACTTTGGCCTGAAGAGATTAACTCTAGTTAGCAGCAACATATCTAACATGAAGATCATGCATTGCAATAACACTTTGTTTTCAGAAATATTATTGGTAGAGGTAAAAACAACAGAGTACTAGAGTATGGTCTAAAAAAGAAAGAGAGATAATCACATAAAATTATGAGCTTTAATTTAAACAAGAGGAAATGTTTCAAATAACAGAAGATATTTTCCTTATCAAGGTCTTATGGGAAAAGGACAAGTTAAGGCTGTGGAAAGTGATTTGGGGTTCTAAATTCAGACTGAGAAGAAAGAAGGACTAGAATACAAGCATATGAAGTGTGGGAGAAACTGCTTCCTGGATAGGAACTGCTTGGGAAGGGCACTGCTTGGGAAGTCCACCTCATTTCAAAATCTCAACAAGAAAACGCAAAATCAAGGCAACCCCACCCCCAGGGTACGCACAGAGGTACTGCTACACGTATGAGGCCCCTATAACTCCTTATGTAACTTTCTAAATATACTGCTGAGGTCTAACTTTTAGACTGATACAAAATTAAGCAAGAAGATATAATCCAAAAAGTGGATGTATTGGGTGGGGGGACACTTTTGAGAGTGTGATCTAGCCATGCAAAAGAGTGATGACTCAGTAAGGAGGCTTTTTAGAAGAGGAACCAAAAAGTGAAATCTCTGAAATCTAAAGGGACTGTAAAAAGAGTGAAGCAATAGCATCCCATTTAACCCATGCTCTGTAGCCAACTTGAAGAAGCTCCTGGCCAAAGTTAGACATTTTGAGTATCAATAAGAATAAAAAACTGCAATGGATTTAAACTCATCAAATATACTTAAATCCAGAGGTCAAAATGGTACTTAACTAAAGCAAAACAAAACAAAATAATTGGTCACTAAGGAGAGAACTCGCTCATTGTGCCAGAGAACTGGCTCATTATTTTTGATGCTGAAAAATGCAGGGAAACAATCAGGCATTTCCCCTGTCTTTTCTTAAGAACTGTATCACTGGGTCACAAATAGTAAAGGAGAGTGAAGAGCAAGTTTCTCTTTGAAAAGCTATTTCTTTTATAACCAGAAAAGAAAAGAATGAATCGCCATTTGCAAGCTCTAGTGATTATTAAAAGAGAGACTACTCTTTATTTTATGTGTTCATATAGAGTCAACTCTGAAGCTAACTTGCTAAAAGGCCTTAAATTAAGCCTCTAGATTTGATTACCAATTTATAAGTGATAGAGAACACAGAGGATCAAATACAAATGCAGAGTAGAGATGCAATCACCAAAATCCACACTGTGGGAAATCATACAGGACAAACAATCTCATGCTTTATCAAATATTTTTTAAGGTGAAAAAGAAAATCAATAGTTTAAAAGAGGTTAAAAAATATCAACCAACCACAGCACAGTAAAATTATTTGGATCTTAATTCAAACAAACTGTAAAAAAAAAAAATACGGCATTTATGACAAACTGGAAATTTGAACACTTCCTGAATATCTGAACCTTTTTTTTTTGGTGTTACTGAGCAGCCTGAAGAATCTAAATTCCCCTAGCAGGGACTGAAACCAGCTCATGGCAGTGAAAGCCCTGGATCCAAACACCTAGGAACTCCCTCTGAATATTTGATATTATAGAGGAAATACTAATTTTAGGTCATTATGTTTAATAATGTCATTTTTTAAGATATACAAAGTGAAAATTATTTTGAGAAAATGACTTGATGCCGAGACTTCAAAATAGTATGAAAGTTTGGTTGGGAACATAGATGAAGTAAGACTGATGAGTTAATAATTGTTAATACAGAGCAATGTATATAAGGGCTTTGATACATAGCTCTAGTGGTTTTTATATACATTCGAAATTCTTTGTCATAAATAGTTAAAAAAATAATTGAAGTAAGAACTAAGTTTTATTTATCCGTGTAGCCCCAGTACACATTATAAAACCTTCACATTGCAAACTGCTTAAAAATATTTGCTGAATAGTGAACTTCAAGGAAGGCGACATATTCATTCTCAGTTTCGTTCTTAACAAATCGGAGCAACAGCATTTTTTACCTCCCAGGGTCATTGTGAGGGTTAAAAGAGGAGGAATAGAAAAGTAGTTTGTTCACCATAAAGTGTCACACACAAACATGGAAAGCCTTCAGGCTGAAGAACTAGAACCAAATTCAACAATCACTTGTTCTGCATTTGTATTCTGACCTTGATTTGTTTCTTACAACGAGCCACTAAACTCATGGATAGATCCCAGCACATTCATTTTCCCCTTAGGGACAAAGTACCAAATGGTAGTGTAATTGCCAAGGGAAAATTATTACTCTGTTCTGATTTATTTCCATCATAAATCCAAAACCAGCCAAACAGTCTCTATCACAAAAACAACAGGGTTGCTGTACAGTAATGAGAACCCCACGTACAAGTACCCCATAAATCCGAGAGGATCGCAACCCTCCAAAGGCGTTCTGAAACATGTATTTAAATCAGAAGGGGGAAGCCAGGCTGGTGGCTTGTTGGTCGACACCATTTAAACAATGAAAATGAGGTGATTCCCTCAGCTGTCAACTAGAGAAATGTCCCATCACCTGTCTTATGTAGACTGTACAACATGTGACAAGCATTTTGTTTTTCTTTACACGTTTTCTGTTGCATCAAAGAAAAAAGTCTTTTCATTTGGCAATGATAACAGTCATCCACAGTTCTCTTAAATTCAATCATAACTGCTGCTAGCTTGTCAAGGAAACAATTTCAAGCAACAATAGTGAATGAGAGAAAAGGAAGTGAGAAGGACACAACTTCTGTTCCTGTCGTGCATTTTTCTTTCTCTAATCTTAGCAAGAGACACTCATTCTTACTTATGGAGAAGTGAAATATGTAATCCAATTCTTTATTATTTAAAGTGATATTTTCCTGCCTCTCATAACATTATACCCTATCCCAAATTAGAGGTAAGAGCCACTCAATGCTATTGCAGATGAAATGTGGAAGGTAAAAATACCTTTTATTATCAATGAAATAGAAAAGGGATTTCTATTATATAATTCATTATATAGAAAAAAAGGATGACCATCTTGGAAAAAATAGATAGTTGTGGCCCCTTGAAATCACGGGAAGCAGGGAATCAGGAATGTTAGCAAGATTTTTGATAATTGTTCTCAATCATAAGAATGCTAAATGATAATCTGAAGAAAGCACAAAGTTAAATAAACTTGCTGAGCTACAAGGAGTACAGGAGTCAATGAGTATAAAGGATATTAACAGTATAAAGAAACAAGGCAATCAATTTATTTGAGAATTTGTACCAAAAGGAATTTTAGATCTGAGGCCATTTTTCAATTCTTGGAATTAAAGCATATTGAAATAATTTGAAAACAGCTAACAGCTATATGGACTATATCATGTGGACCACAACCTTGTCTAACTCAGCGAAACTATGAGCCATGCCATGTAGGGCCACCCAAGATGGATGGGTCATGGTAGAGAGTTCTGACAAAATGTGGTCTACTGGAGAAGGGAATGGCAAACCTTGAGAATCTCATGAACAGTATGAAAAGGCAAAAATATAGGACAGTGAAAGATAAACTCCCCAGATCGGTAGGTGCCTGATATGCTACTAGAGATCAGTGGAGAAACAACTCCAGAAAAAATAAAGAGAGCCAAAGCAAAAACAATACCCAGTTGTGGATGTGACTGGTGATAGAAGCAGGTTCGATGCTGTAAAGAGCAATACTGCATAGGAACCTGGGATGTTAGGTCCATGAATCAAGGCAAATTGGAAGTGGTCAAACAGGAGATGGCAAGAGTGAATGTCATTTTAGGAATCAGAAAATTAAAATGGACTGGAATGGATGAATTTAACTCAGATGACCATTATATCTACTACCGTGGACAAGAATCCCTTAGAAGAAATGGAGTAGCCATCATAGTCAACAAGAGAGTCTGAAATGTAGTACTTGGATGCAATTTCAAAAATGACAGAATGATCTCTGTTCGTTTCCAAGGAAAAACCATTCAATATCACAGTAATCCAAGTCTATGCCCCGACCAGTAACGCTGAAGAAGCTGAAGTTGAATGGTTCTATGCTAACACCCAAAAAAGATGTCCTTTTCATTATAGGGGACTGGAATGCAAAAGTAGGAAGAGATATCTGGAGTAACAGGCAAATTTGGCCTTGGAGTATAGAATGAAGCAGGGCAAAGGCTAGTAGAGTTTTGTCAAGAGAACGCACTGGTCATACCAAACACCCTCTTCCAACAACACAAGAGAAGACTCTACACATGGGCATCACCAGATGGTCAACACCAAAATCAGACTGATTATATTATTTGCAACCAAAGATGGAGAAGCTCTATACAGTCAGCAAAAACAAGACCAGGAGCTGACTGTGGCTCATATCATGAACTCCTTATTGCCAAATTCAGACTTAAATTGAAGAAAGCAGGGAAAACCACTAGACCATTCAAGTATGACCTAAATCAAATCCCTTATGATTATACAATGAAAGTGACAAATATATTTAATAGACAGAGTGCCTGAAGAACTATGGACAGAGGTTCGCAACACTGTACAAGAGACAGGGAACAAGACTATCCTCAAGAAAAGAAATGCAAAAAGCAAAACGGCTGTCTGAGGAGGGCTTACAAACATTTGTGAAAAGAAGAGAAGCAAAAAGCAGAGGAGAAAAGGTAATATTTACCCACTTGAATGCAGAGTTCCAAATAGCAAGGAGAGATAAGAAAGCCTTCCTCAGTGATCAGTGCAAAGAAATAGAGGAAAACAATAGAATGGGAAAGACTAGAGATCTCCTTAAGAAAATTAGAGATACCAAGGGAACAGTTCATGCAAAGATGGGCTCAATAAAGGACAGAAATGGTATGGACCTAACAGAAGTAGGCAATATTAAGAAGATGTGAAGTATACATGGAAGAACTGTACAAAAAACATCTTCACGACCCAGATAATCATGATGGTGTGATCACTCACCTAGAGCCAGACATCCTGGAATGTGAAGTCAAGTGGGCCTTAGAAAGCATCACTATGAACAAAGCTAGTGGAGGTGATGGAATTCCAGTTGAGCTATTTGAAATCCTAAAAGACGATGCTATGAAAGTGATGATACCACCCTTATGGCAGAAAGCAAAGAACTAAAGAGCCTCTCTCTGAAAGTGAAAGAGAGTGAAAAAGTTGGCTTAAAGCTCAACATTTAGAAAACAAAAATCTGGCATCCAGTCCCATCACTTCATGGGAAATAGATGGGGAAACAGTGGAAATAGTGGCTGACTTTATTTTGGGGGGCTCCAAAATCACTGCAGATGGTGACTGCAGCCATGAAATTAAAAGATGCTTACTCCTTTGGAGAAAATTTAAGACCAACCTAGACAGCATATTAAAAAGCAGAGACATTACTTTGCCAACATAGGTCCATCTAGTCAAGGCTATGTTTTTTCCAGTAGTCATGTATGGATGTGAGAGCTGGATAAAGAAAGCTAAGTGCCAAAGAATTGATGCTTATGAACTATGGTATTGGAGAAGACTCTTGAGAGTCCCTTGGACTGCAAGGAGATCGAACCAGTACATCCTAAAGGAAATCAGTCCTGAATATTCATTGGAAGGATTGATGCTGAAGCTGAAACTCCAATACTTTGGCCACCTGATGCGAAGAGCTGACTCATTTGAAAAGACTGGGAAAGATTGAAGGTGGGAAGTAAAGGGGACAACAGAGGATGAGATGGCTGGATGGCATCACCGACTCAATGGACATGAGTTTGAGTAAACTCCGGGAGTTGGTGATGGGCAGGGTGGCCTGGTGTGCTGCAGTCCATGGGTCGCAAAGAGTCGGACACAACTGAGTGACTGAACTGAACAGCTATATATTACAACAGAAAAATTTTGTCCTTTGGGACATTAATTTTCAGACAATTTATAAAACCTCCAGAGACAGATGCTAGGGCTTTAAAGGACTTCCCAGATGGTGCTAGTGTTAAAAAAAAAAAAAAAAACAACAATAAAACCTACCTGACAACACAGGAGATTTAAGAGATGTGGTCTTGATACCTGGGTTGGGAAAATCCACTGGAGAAAGGCACAGCAACCCACTTCCCTATTCTTGCCTGGTAAATTCCATGGTCAGAGGACCATTGCAGGCTTCAGTCCATGGGGTTGGGCAGAGTCTGACATCACTGAAGCCAACTCAGCAAGCACAGAATAGCTACATAGTTCTCTTTTCTCTAAATTTTAGGTAAAAGTTTCAGTGTCACAAAAAATCCTGAATATATGGTATTTACATAGAAATACTTAATTAATCTAGATCTCCAAGTCAGAAATATATGACCTTAGCCTTTCCTTGATTTTCTTTAATGTTGATGATGTTAAAAAAAAAAAAAACTTGGGAAAAGTAATGATAATGATGTTCTAACTCCTTAACGATAATTAGCAATTAGAGGACATTAATGGTATAGATTTACTGTGTTCTAACAATGACACTCATTAATTTTAATAGTCCTATAGTTAAGTCCTTGCTTATCCTCTGAAAATTTACCCTTCATTACCACTTGTAGAAAGTAATTTTTAGAAGTTGAAGCATCAATGAAAATACAAAGAATACCAAAAATGGTTAGCTTATATATATATATATATATATATATATATATATATATATATATATAAATATATATAAAATATATATACAAAGAATACCTATATATATATGGTATATATATATATAATAATATATATAATATATATATAGCAAACATATATATATGTTTGCTCTGAATTAGCTAACAGTATAAATATATATATTATTTAAAAATACTATTACATGTTATCTTTTTTTACAAGAATAATACATTTAAAACATTTTCTACTTTGCTAAAATGATCACATATAGTTCAACATTATTGAAATTCAAAGTGATATACAATTGTAAAAATTAGAAATACTTCTCCAGTAAGAGAACCACTTTTACAAGAAGATAATTCTGAAATCTTAATTTAATGAAAGTCATTATCATTATTATTTAATGTACAATTATAATACAATAATAATTTTCATAAGAATCATATATAAATATTAAAAAGTAAAAATGTAGGCAAAAATATGACAAAGTGACAAAATCTTTTAAGGAATTTATTGAGTTTTAGAAAAATGAAAGAAAGCTGGGACACTCCATAAACTATAATACACTTTAAAAATGAGCACTTCCTGCAGTGGAGATTGGCACAACATTGTAAATCAACTATATATCAATAAAAAAATTAAACAATTAAAAAATAAACTTATACTTGCTACTCCTTTCTTTCAGAAGGAACTTCATCCCCACTAAACTATATTAAAATAATTTTTTCTATGGATTTATCCATTGTTAAATCTTTATCCATTGAATCTCTGATAAGGAAAAATGAGAAAATCATGAGACTCATATTTTCTACTAATTCGTGCGCCCCTTCTGGATTTTTAATTGTTGAATCATGTTTACGTTTTCTTGGTTTAAAGATTTGCCTTCTATTTTGTAACCTTCATTTCCTTGTTTCCTTTGTTCCATGTTCATGGGGATTCAAGATGTACTGCCATTCTTTTGCAGTCAACGGGTGACTTGATTGCATAAAAGGCTTTGTAGTCTATGTGAGCCAGTCTGAATTTTCCAGTTTCTAGGTAACCTGTACAATTTTTAAAGCCCAAGGTTTTCACCCAAATATGTCTTAATATTTGGGTATAAGTATTTTCCTTAAGCACAGGGTACCCTTTCAATCTGCATATTCACATCTTTACTATAAGAAAGTTTACCCTTTCTATATAGTCAATTTTTTTTTATTTGATTTCTTTTTCTTCATAAACATTAAGTGCACACACACACACAGATACCAATAAACAAACACACTGAATGTCTCTTGTTTACAATTTTGTTTTTTCCATTTCATTTATCTCAGTTATCTCAAGCTTATTCTCCATGTCATTCCTGAATATGTTTGTCCCTGAGTCTGTTATTTTTACTGTAATATGGTTTTCTTTCTTGTAATGCCAGATAAATTTCTTTTGCTGATTTATCTCTTTTATTCTTTTTGTGTGTTTTCTTTAAAGTCTTGCCTCGAAAGAAACCACATGTCTGTTTTCATTCTTGGAAATCACATGATGAGAATATTTGAATTTTTCGCTTGATGTAGTTCTTCTGTTGTTATTCTTAACTATCTTTCATATGGTACTTTTATATAATTCTATGGCTTTCAGAGCCAGACATGCTGGAATGCTAAGTCAAGTGGGCCTTAGAAAGCATCACTACGAACAAAGCTAGTGGAGGTGATGGAATTTCAGTTGAGCTATTTAAAATCCTAAAAGATGATTCTGTGAAAGTGCTGCACTCAATATGCCAGGAAATTTGGAAAACTCAGCAGTGGCCACAGGACTGGAAAAGGTCGGTTTTCATTCCAACCCCAAAGAAAGTCAATGCCAGTTCAAACTACCACACAATTGCACTCATCTCACACGCTAGTAAAGTAATGCTCAAAATTCTCCAAGCCAGTCTTCAGCAATACATGAACTGTGAACTTCCAGATGTTCAAGCTGGTTTTAGAAACCAGAGGAGGTTTCTAAACCTCCTGACAGAGGAACCAGAGATCAAATTGCCAACATCTGCTGGGTCATCAAAAAAGCAAGAGAGTTCCAGAAAATCACCTATTTCTGCTTTATTGACTATGCCTTTGACTGTATGGATCACAATAAACTGTGGAAAATTCTTCAAGAGATGGGAATACCAGCCACCTGACCTGCCTCCTGAGAAATCTGTATGCAGGTCAGGAAGCAACATTTAGAACTGGACATGGAAGAACAGACTGGTTCCAAATAGGAAAAGGAGTATGTCAAGGCTGTATACTGTCACCATGCTTATTTAACTTATATGCAGGGTACGTCATGAGAAATGCTGGGCTGGATGAAGCACAAGCTGGAATCAAGACTGCAGGGAGAAATATCAATAACCTCAGATATGCAGATGACACCACCCTTTATGACAGAAAGCGAAGAATAAAGAGCCTCTTGATGAAAGTGAAAGAGGAGAGTGAAAAAGTTGGCTTAAAGCTCAACATTAAGAAAACTAAGATCATGGCATCTGGTCCCATCACTTCATGGCAAATAGATGGGGAAACAATGGAAACAGTGACAGGCTTTATTTTGGGGGCTCCAAAATCACTGCAGATGGTGACTGCAGCCATGAAATTAAAAGATGCTTGCTCCTTGGAAGAAAAGCTATGACCAATCTAGACAGCACATTAAAAAGCAGAGACATTACTTTACCAACAAAGGTCCATCTAGTCAAAGCTATGGTTTTTCCAGTAGTCATGTATGGATGTGAGAAATGGACTATAATGAAAGCTGAGTGCTGAAGAATTGATGTTTTTGAACTGTGGTGTTGGAGAAGACTTTTGAGAGTCCCTTGGACTATGAGGAGATCAAACCTATCATTCCTAAATGAAATCAGTCCTGGATATTCATTCAGCTTTAGCTGAAACTACAATATTTTGGCCACCTGATGCAAAGAACCAACTCATTGGAAAAGACCCTGATGCTGGAAAAGATTGTAGGCGGGAGGAGAAGGGGATAACAGAGGATAAGATGGTTAGATGGCATCACTGACGCGATGGACTTGAGTTTGAGTAGGCTCCAGGAGTTGGTGATGGACAGGGAAGCCTGGCATGCTGAAGTTCATGGGGTCGCAAAGAGTCAGACATGACTGAGCGACTGAACTGAACTGATGGATTTCAGGCTGGTGTATATTTAAATGACACTTATGTTTGAAAGGGGTGGTCCTATCTAGTAGAAGTAGTTGCTGATAGATTGTAACTTAAGAGCCATCATGGTGAATAGGCTGAAACAGTAGTTTACATTTGTGTTGCTGTTATTTATGCCTGGTTATAATCAAATCAGTGGTTCCATCTCTTTAGGGGTATATTTCTGCTCCAGAGTCACAATTCAAAATTTTCCAGAGAGCTGTGTGATTCATAGTTCAACCTTGCATAGTGAAGGTACTTGTGGAGATTTAGCATTTAATTGTTTCTCTCCAGCTGTCTCAATTAACGGTTGCTAAGCCAGTTGCCATATATATTTCTTCCCCACCCCACTATTTCTTTCCTCTGCTTCCTGCAAAAACTGGGAGTTTGCATGTCATCTCTTTCAGGCCTGAATTTGTTTTCTGATCTTCCATGTAGAGAAGGATTCAGCAATGTAACTCATCATTCCTCTAGATTCCATTAATCTGAATAAGGCAGTCTCTTCATACATGTGCCTTTCATTTTTGTAGATTTCTGTGTCCCACAGAGTTTCTGTAAATACTTCCATCCATTTTCAGAATCTTTCTGTGTTTGGGCCCATAATTCATTGTATTTTTCAGTCATTTTTTTTTCTTCCTTTTTTTGGTTGTTGGCAGTTGGTGTCACGGAAGCAGGGAGATATACAAATATGTGTGTATATGTATATTTCATTTCTTTCAACTGAACTTCTTGTTTCTAAAAAAGCATAATAAGCAAACAAAAACTGGTCCTGCTAATCTGGCTCTTGAAAATGTTGTGTAGAAGCCAATGTTTTCATGTATTTCTGGTAGCATATTTAATTGGTATCTGTGTATTACGCAGCTTGCTCTTGACTAGATCGATTTCATTTTTTTATCCTGAGGCCATAAAAAGATTTTATTTACCTGATTCCCTCACAATTAGGAATTACCATGTAATTGACTTCTACCAAAAGGAAATAGGCATATCCAGACTGGCATCTTAAAGCTTATTGTGTATTTCTCCCAGTCTCATTCTGTCCTGTTGGAAAAGAGTCAAATCCAAGTTCACCAAGGGCTTACTCGTTAAGGATAACAACCCTTGGCCTACTTGATAGTAAGTCTTTTCAAATAGAAATATAACTCAGAGGATGAGCCTGGAAATCTAGTTCTCCTTTTGAAGACTGAAGAATTTGAGATAATCCCCAATACATCAAAGAAATATAAGAGTTCTGAGAACTAAGTCTCTAAAATATTGTTGAGGTGGGGACTCACACAAGAAGTTGCCAGATAAAAATAAGAAGGCTACTAAGGTTTCAAGAGGGTTCTGCTTCCAAAGATGCTACAATCTTACACTAGAAGCATGTGTAACTGTTTAAGACTTGAAACGACCTTTGGGCATCAACCTAAAGACTGTAGACAGTCTTGGAAGCGGGGTAAGAACACTGCGTGGTGCCTAAGGGAGGTATATGCCCACCACTCATCTCACATATGTTCATGGAGGATGATGGAAAGGGAAGAGGCTCTCAAGGCGCAGACCCAGAGACTGCTAAGAAAAACTGACCAGGAAGCTATGCTCAGAAAGTAAAATCAGAATTTAATGAAGAACTTTTTTCATCCCCAAGTCCTTTACCACAGCTCCTAGTTTTCCATTTTTTTTCTTCTTTTGAATGTCACATTTTGTTCTGTCATTATCCTACCACTGAGAATCAGTTATGTGAGAGACAATCAACTTATTATTTCTTCCCATTTTTTTTTAAGTCTGTAGAGATCTGTGCTTCACTTGGAGATATTGGACTGGGAATTTGGTTTGTATTCAAAAGATAAAACTTCCGAGAGTGTCATGTGAATACTCCATTCACTGACCAAGAATATAAAGCATGCAAAAATAAATCAGCATTTCATTTATTTAAAAAAATGCAGAGCAATCCCATCTATCAGGAAATTTTCTGTGGTTTTAGGTAGGTTTTCTTTAAGACTTTCCAATGTAAAAAAAGCAGTGTAGGAATTCAGTTGAAATGTCTGAAAAACAAAAGTGGTTGTAAACCATGCTGATTCTAACTAAATGTAGAGATGTGGTCACTAATATTAAGCTCTGGTAATTAATAATTGTAAATAAACCAGCTCATTTTTCTACCATGTTACGTATACTACACAATACACTTATGGAAGAAAAAATGGATAAGCACATTTAATTTTGCTTGTACAATTAAATAATAATTACTTGCTAATTTTCTGAGTTAATAGTTGTTTTTAAGAAGACAATATTTCAAGAAAAAGAAAAGATTAAAGCATTTTTTCTCTCTTTTACCTTCTCAGTTGAGGCATGTAGATTAGGAAAGACAGCACATTAGTGTTTTTGAAAAACCTTATATATAACTTCCATTTTGAAATACATACTAATGTCCAGTATAATTTATATTTTAGAATACACACACATCTTTTACTTTTCTTAAAGTACAAATTGCTATTGATTCATAAATAAAATATAAAAAGGACCACAAAAAATTATTAATTGTTAAAAATGAAGTGCACTGTAATATTCTAAACATGGATACAATAAGAAATTCCAAAAGATCTCCACTTCATTGATGTTTAACAGAAAGAGAGAAATATCTGTAAGTCCATATATCAGAACATTCTCATATAGCAGTATATAACTAGAGACATATTATATTCTCCAGAGTGACAGGTTTTTACTTTCCTATAGTTCTATTCCCTGTGTGATTTAATTCAGATAAATATGGTTAAAAACTGCATCAAATAAAAAGTGAAACTGGTTGGCAAACTAAATATTTTAAAATGACTTTTCTATATTAGCATGTCACTCTAACTAGGCAAAGCCAAAATCTGGACATTCTTTATGTAGTTAGAGATTTGAAATCTGAGCATGCATCTTAATCTAAAATTGGGACAAAATTTCATAGTGCAAGATATTACTTTTTTTTCCACTTATTTTTATTACTTGGAGGCTAATTACTTTACAGTATTGTAGTTGTTTTTGCCATACATTGACATTAATCAGCCATGGATTTACATGTGTTCCCCACCCCGATCCCCCCTCCCACCTCCCTCCCCACCCCATCCCTCTGGGTCTTCCCAGTGCACCAGCCCTGAGCACTTGTCTCATGCATCCAACCTGGGCTGGTGATCTGTTTCACCCTTGATAGTATATTTGTTTCAATGCTGTTCTATCAGAACATCCCACCCTTGCCTTCTCCAACAGAGTCCAAAAGTCTATTCTGTACATCTGTGTCTCTTTTTCTGTTTTGCATATAGGTTATCTCCCAGAATATTGGAAATAAAAGCAAAAATAAACAAATGAGACCTAATTAAACTTAAAAGCTTTTGCACTACAAAGGAAACTATAAGTAAGGTGAAAAGACAGCCTTCAGAATGGGAAAAATAATAGCAAATGAAGAAACAGACAAAGGATTAATCTCAAAAATATACAAGCAACTCCTGCAGCTCAATTCCAGAAAAATCAATGACCCAATCAATAAATGGGCCAAAGAGCTCAACAGACATTTCTCCAAAGAAGACATACAGATGGCTAACAAACACATGAAAAATTGCTCAGCATCACTCATTATCAGAGAAATGCAAATCAAAACCTCAATGAGGTACCATTACACGCCAGTCAGAATGGCTGCTATCCAAAAGTCTAGAAGCAATAAATGCTGGAGAGGGTGTGGAGAAAAGGGAACCCTCTTACACTGTTGGTGGGAATGCAAACTAGTACAGCCGCTATGGAGAACAGTGTGGAGATTCCTTAAAAAACTGGAAATAGAACCGCCATATCACCCAGCAATCCCACTCCTGGGCATACACACTGAGGAAACCAGATCTGAAAGAGACACGTGCACCCCAATGTTCATCGCAGCACTGTTTATAATAGCCAGGACATGGAAGCAACCTAGATGCCCATCAGCAGACGAATGGATAAGAAAGCTGTGGTACATATACACAATGGAATATTACTCAGCCATTAAAAAGAATTCATTTGAATCAGTTCTAATGAATTGAATGAAACTGGAGCCCATTATACAGAGTGAAGTAAGCCAGAAAGATAAAGACCAATACAGTATACTAATGGATATATATGGAATTTAAAAAGATGGTAAAGATATTACTTTTTAAAGTCAAATTTCATAAAGATGAAATCATGTTAACTTTTCCATTTTGATTTCTTCATGTTTGTCTTCCTCTTCTATGTGCATTTGTTGCTTCATTTTATTTTGAGAGCTCTTTGAAGATTATCCTGAAATACCATCTACTCGTAACATGCTTGTGATCAGTGACCAGATAATGGTGGACACAGGTGTCATTATTTTATGTGTGATGTGTTGTTTCCTTCTTCCAGATGTTTTTCAAAGCTGACCTTAAATTCTTAATTACTGTGTCTTCCAAGTAGCATTAGGAGACTGTGAGTACCCCATCCTAAAGTGACCTCTCCTTCCTTTAAAATACTGTGTTCTTAAACCACCTAACACTCATAGTAGATGAACATTAAATCTTTTAGACCAGTGTGTTACATTAAATTCTCCCATTAGATAATTGTGAGATTATAATCTCTCCTAAATTCTAAGACATTTAAGAATACGTTGTTAAATTTTGTGGTTCATATGTTTAATAGAATACACTGTTATAGCAGAGTCCTCATAAACATTTACTTGGTGAACAAACAAAATACATGTATTTCTAACAACAATTACTTGATAAAAATTAGTTTTGTTGTGAATGTTGCTTTTGAGATTCCTTGCTGCTCTCAACATCATGAAACTGCATTTATTCAGATGTACTTATTTTAACTACTTAATTATGAAAACTATTAAGTTTAATAGCAATATTCAACCTTCATATTTAAAATTAAAAGCCACATATTGGAGGAATTATTCTAGATTTCAGTAATATTTTTTGCAAAAAATGTCTAAGAGCATATTACAGAGAAAGATAAATTAATATGAAAACCGAGTAAACAATTTCATCAAAATGGATTTAGATGAAAACTTGGGTATACATTTTATACTTCCATAGAGCGGTATGCTTCCATGACAACTCAGTTGGTAAAGAATCCACCTGCAATGCAGGAGACCCTGGTTTGATTCCTCAGTTGGGAAGATCTGCTGGAGAGGGATAGGCTACCCACTCCAGCATTCTTGGGCTTCCCTGTGGCTCTCTTGATAAAGAATCTGCCTGCAATGTGGGAGACATGTGTTCGATCCCTGGGTTGGAAAGATCCACGAGAGAAGGGAAAGGCTACCCACTCCAGTACTCCTGCCTGAAAAATTCCATGGACAGAGGAACTTGGTATGCTACAACCCATGGGATCGTAAAGAGTTGGACACAACTGAGCGACTTCACTTCCGCTTTCACCTACTATGTACCAGGCACTATTATGTAGTAGTATTTAGGTATTTGTTAAATATTTGTTGAGTTAATGATCTGCAACATTGTGGATAAGCCATTTAGGATCACCATTTCCATCCCCATCTATGTATACTCTTAACTTTCATGGATTTTCAAATGTGAAACGTTGTTACTACATAACTGGAAGATATTGCTGACTAAGTATATTACAGAACCTTCCACTTGTGAATTATTCTAACAAATGAGGACCAGAAATTGAAATAAAAAAAGATCAACCTACTAAAAGTATTCTGACATGCTTGTTTCTCCTACTTTTCATAATTTTTATTTGTTTGTTTGTGGAAGATGTTCTCATATCACTTATCTGTTGAGAATATGGAGAACACACAGTTCATTTTAATGTCATGTGTATACACTTTAGAAACTGGCTAGCTTACCTGGAATGAAAAAGAGATACTGAGTGGTAACATACAAACCAGGTAAACAGCTGTTGCAAGGTTTTCCTACTAGTTTCTAAAGGACAAAATAGTCCTATAAGGACAAAATACAGACTAAAAAATAAAACACATACTTCTAAGTTATTTTGAATTTTGCATATCTTTGAAATAAATAAACATTTGATAAATAAACATCTCCACCAACATTTGTAACTTTCTATTGTTACATGTGATAACTATCTAGTATATAATTTATGTTTATATTTTATCTCAGTATCTTCCTCTTACTAAGAAAATCACTCAAATTTTTTTGATTAAACATTGGCTATGATTTTCAAATTTTAAAATTCTGTATTGCTTTTCCCATATGAAAAGCAAGCATGACAAAATAATCTTTCTGAGGCCAAATATAATGATTTCATCATAGCATGAAATAAGTATTATGGCTCTGTCTTTGTTACCCACCTACCCTTCAATGCATGTATCCATCATCTATCTCTCTGTCAACAAACTCATTAATGTTCACATTGAATATATAATTTACTGAAATACCCTACATATTACTTTTGCATTTATTGAAACACAAATTTTCATACGGATTTCTCAACTCTTCACACTCTGAAATCACCGATAGTCTATCAATGTCAAAATTCAACAGAGTGCGGTAACATTTTAAAAATGGAAAAAGGAGGGCTGAGAAATTCTACAAAGATAGAAATTAAAAAGTGTGGTAAGCTGGGAGGCAAGGGGCCTAATTGCTCTGCATAGTAACTATATTTCTATAATAATTTAAGTCTCACTATCAGTTGGAAAAAAAGTAACATTTCCCTTGATATGGCCTGGATAAAGCTCATGATCTGCCCTCAGCTTATGCAATTAACTTCCAATGCATTTGCACACTGGGAATGCAAAACCAGGTAATTTTCACCCGGAGTACTTTCCATTTTGGCATTTCTGACAGCATTCTCAAGAATCCTCCATGAATTTAGAGTGTGTTTAAGTTAGCATCCCCATATAAAACTCGCTGATACTCAATCATTCTCTTCAGGGCCTATTAGCCTTACTTGAATTTGTCACATATGGATGGCTAGACTAACATTTTCTTTCTTATTAAATCTCTCCTTTTTCCCCTTTGGTTAGCACTACCACCTGGTGACCTGGAGAGTTGATATTGAACTTCTGTTTAATCCTCATCCTAATTAAGTGAAGCAGCTGAGCAACCAGAAACCTCTGCCTCCTTCCCTTTTGAGGCTCAAATCCACCGCACTCCAGGCCATTCCAGTTTAGGAAGGAAAAACGCAATCTGTGATTCAAATGTGTTCTGATTCCACAGGGCCCGGTGTTACTTCTCAGCTTCTGAGTTGGCCTGTACTCATATCTTTAAAGAACATTAAAGAGGCTTTGGCACAGTTACAAGTCAAGGTTCCTAATCTGATGTTTGCTCACATTCAAAATAGTGAAGGCCTCTTTACCAGTACTCCATTCCTCATAAGGGCATGTGAAGCATTGCATGCAATTACATCACGTATTTAAAATCATCTTCCAAGGCATTAAGATTTGCCATATAAGCAAAAGTGTCTGCTATTGTGAATTAATCACTCACCTTTGTTGCACAAATGTTGGAACTAAATTTCCTTTCCTTTCTCCTCTTTCCCAAATTATTGTCTCTTCAAATATAAAAATAAAATCTTTCACGTTTCATGCCAAGCAGAAACTAATGTAAGATACTTTTTTCCATTACCTTTTTTCTAGTTTCCTTATCAAGATAGCATTGCTACCTTAGGTAAATAACTGTTGAAGTACAAAACAGATTTTAGGAGTTCTAGGAGAAAATTATGAGCAGCTCTTTAGCACTGGTCGATTAGTACTTTTGTTAAGAAAGACTGCTATCAGAAAGCCCCTGTGAATCTCTGTTCCAAGGTGGGAAAGTATCCTTTCAAAATAACTTAAAGGAATCACTCTAACATAAAGCCTGCACTAATACCTATACACGTACTGCTTAGTCACTAAGTGGTGTCCAACTCTTTTTTGACCCCATGGGATATTTCAGGCAAGAATACTGGAGTGGGTTGCGATTTCCTTCTCCAATATTCATATATTACTCATTTTAAAAATATCTTTATAATTTAATTTATCATAATAGAAATGAAAAGAGGTTTTTTGAGAGCTCTTTGAAAATTATACTTTTACATTAACAGAGTAAATGTCAGAGGATTCATTTAATTTTTTCACACTCTAAGTCTACCATAAAACTCTCACTTTCTTCTTTCTTATCAACTAGTTCTTGCTGAAATAATGTAACTGCTTTTCTTTCTCTCCTTCATCTTTCTAAGTTCCTGATTCCCTCAGAGTATCACAGAATAACCATAAAATCTAAGCATGCCTTCTTCTCACAGTTAACATCTGTTCTAGGTAATTCTACTGTCCCTGCCTATTGCACTGTCAATGCTGCTGCTGCTGCTAAGCCGCTTCAGTCGTGTCTGACTCTGTGTGACCCCATAGATGGCAGCCCACCAGGCTCCCCAGTCCCTGGGATTCTCCAGGCAAGAACACTGGAGTGCTTGCCATTTCCTTCTCCAATGCATGAAAGTGAAAAGTGAAAGTGATGTCGCTCAGTCGTGTCCAACTCTTCGCGACCCCATGGACTGCAGCCTACCAGGCTCCTCCGTCCATGGGATTTTTCCAGGCAAAAGTACTGCAGCAGGGTGCCATCATCCAGGTTTAGATGCCACATTAACTTGCAAGAAAATTCTGCCATGGCCTTCACCATGGAAAACTGCTGAACACATCAGAATTCAGTATGCACATGTATGGTTGATCTGTGCTAGTATGCTCATTTAAACATACAGGTGTGCCTTAATTACATGAGATTCCTCCAGGAGCTTCCCAGGCTTGGGAACATTTCTAAGACACTCAGATTTTGAATTCTGTTCATAGCTATCCAATGGCATATCTGAAATGGTAAAATATTTAATAGCAAGAATTTAAGTGGTTTTTGAAGAGTTACGACTAAGTCCCTGATGTCCTGATTGTTGGCTGATCAGCTCCTGACACTGGATCCAAAGAAAGCCGTGCTCACTGCTGTTAAGAGTACTATATAAGGTCTTTCAGCTTCACAGCAGCACCTGCCTAGGTTGATGTCACAAATACCTTCTGCGCCTCAAAAGGAGCAGTTTTCAAGTTGCTGTGGGTGTCAGAATCACATGAATTACTTCAGAGAATGCAGACTCTTAGGCAGTGGTGGAAATATGCAATATTTAACAAAACATCTCAGGTGCAATATGCTGATGCAGGTGGTCTCAAGGCTCACACTCACAGAAGCACTGCACCTGAATATGCAAAAGGTTCCCGCAAGCAGCAGAGGAGGTGACTCAAACTCACGAAAGGAAAACCACTAAGGCAGTACTATCACAGGCCAGGAATCCAAGACCAGAGGAATATTTAGGTCTTTATGCTAAAGGCACATGTTAAAAATACCTATTCGAGTAAAGCTGATGGTGTAAATGACCATCTTGGAGGAAGCTCTACCTAGATAATTTAAATTATTTGTGACTAGGTAAGTATTTCAAATTATTGGGATGTTCAGGGAAATCCTAGAGAAATTCTTATGAAATCTCAGGCTTATGTTCCAGAGTAATTATAAAATCAAAAGAATCACAACTTTATGATAAATGTAACCAGACAGTACTAACTATACTGCACATTATATATATATTTTAATTTGTGAGACTCTAAAAAGATTATATACACTTATTCAAACAAACTTGTATTTGCATTTGGAAATTTAGACTATTCTTAAAAAAAGAATGGTTTATGCAAATCCGTGTATATTACAAACATCACTCACGCATTTTTTTAAGTACAGGTCTTTTTTTTTCAATTGGAGGAAAATTGCTATACAATGTTGTGTTGGTTGCTGCTGCAGCACTGACATATATACAAATATCACTTCACTTTTGTAACTCAAGACTTCAGGCCTTTTCTATGAAAAAGTATCAAACCTACAGAAGGATGTCAAAGTATCTCTCTTCTTTCCATTCAGCACTCTCAGACATTAGATAGTAATATTAAAACATTTTCACCTATAGAGCTGAAACACACATTTGGCACCAGAAGGTTGCACATTGGCTTTTGCTTTCATGCAGTACCACTGAAAAGTCTCCAAGAAAGTTTGCCGTCCTCAAGAGCTGCAGCACTTGCATGCTAAGTCACTTCAGTCGTGTCCAACTCTGTGACTCTGTGGACACAGTCCACCAGGCTCCTCTGTCAGTGGGATTTCACAGGCAAGAATACTGGGGTGGGCTGCCTTTTTCTCCTCCAGGGCATTTTCCCTTAATGCCTCAAGAGGTTTATTCTCAGAAATAGCTGGTGTGTATGGCAGCTCCCTCTAAATCCTTATCCCAAGGATAACATCTGTGACTTCACCCTCATAAGGTTTCTAAATATAGCTCAAAGGAACACATTACCTCATTTTCTAACCTTGAGCAAACAAGCATATGCCTGTGGGAACAGTTTGTCTTGAAAATTCAGAAACATACTCTAGACTTTCACTGGGTTATCATAGAAAGAAAGTGAAGACTCCTAGCCCATTATAGTAAAGGTCCTGAAATGTTTTCAAATTATTTTTAACATTTACTGTGACAAAGTGTTGCATAAACTAATATCAATTTACAGTCCTTTTGGATATGAATTTTTAAGTAATTGCATACAAAAAGTTATAAAATGAGAGGGCTTCAAGGTGCCTTTTTCGTATATCTCAAGAGGAGCTTTAGCTGATAATGACAAATAGATAATTAAATCTCCAGCCTTATAGATGGGAGAAATATTTTAATCTCTTGGGTATGGCCACAAAGCTCCTGAATGGACTCATTATGAGTCTTTGCTCAGGGCATGGACAGATCTTCCCTGGTCAGAAAATCTAAAAGTATAACCACAAGCTAATTTTAATAGCTTTTGATCAGTGGCAGAAGATTGGAAGCATAGAGCTAACAATAAATCCTAGTTTGCAATAAACAATTTTATCACTTTTAGGATTTCATAAATATTTAATTGCAATCCTTTTGCACACACATTCTAGTAGCCTAACAAAAAATAAATAAGAATATAATCATACATGGATACTTCTCCAAATGAGTCTAACATAAAGAGCTAAAGAATCATCCTTCTCTCCCTCCCCAGTGAGTAAATATGAAATCCATTTTAATCAATATTCTCATTATTCTATTATTAATAATTCTTGTGATTCCATTATAAAACACAGCTAAGGAAGAAAAATGTTTATACTAAAATTATATAGTACTTTTGAAAAAGGAGAAGGCAAGGATTGATGAAAGAATTCTAAAACTAAACATCCTTTGTGAAACCAGAATTTATAAAGCAGTAGACAGTGTCAGTCTAAAATCACTGCGGATGGCGACTGCACCATGAAATTAGAAGATGATTGCTTCTTGGCAGGAAAGCTATGACAAACTTAGTCAGTGTATTAAAAAGCAAAGACATCATTTTGCCAACAAAGATCTGTATAGTCAAGAATATGGTCTTTCCAGTAGTCATGTACAGATATGAGAGTTGGATCATAAAGAAGGCAGAGCACCAAATAATTGGTGCTTTCAAACTGTGGTGTTGGAGAAGACTCTTGAGAGTCTCTTGGACAGCAAGGAGATAAAACCAGTCAATCCTAAAGGGAATCATCCCTGAATATTCATTGGAAAGACTGATCCTGAAGGTGAAGCTCCAATACTCTGGCCACCTGATGTGAAGAGCCAACTCATTGGAAAAGACCCTGATGCTCAGAAAGATTGAGGGCAGAAGAAGAGGGCAACAGAGGATGAGATGGTTGGATGGCATCACCGACTCAACGGACATGAGCTTGGGCAAACTCCAGGAGATGGTGAGGGACAGGGAGGCCTGGCATGCTGCAGTCCATGGGGTCACAAAGAGTTGGGCAGGGCTTGGTGACTGAACAACAATGAACAGACAGAGTCAGAGGGATCCAGGACTCTTAATCAGGTTTAGCATGGCAACGTTCGGGTGAAGTAAAGTAGTCCTGTTATCTCCACAGCTGACTTGGGTAATCAGGATAAAATGTCCCATCTGCCAAGGTATTTCTCATAGAAGGTTTCTAAGTCATTACTTCTCAGCACTATGAAAGGTCAACACACGGCAGTTTAAACATCCAGCCATCCACATAGGAAAAGCCACTCTTCATCTAGCCCAGTTCAGGATGAACTTGCCTTTTAGGTACACAATGTTCCCATTTTCTGCAACGAGCAAAGAAATAATGAACACATGTGTTGCAGGAGAAACTAAATAAGGTGCAGGAGGACCATCCAGAAGACACAGAACTTCTAATAAAAACTATGAAACAAGAAGTCTCACATGTGGCAGATGACTATCATTCAGTTTGCAAACGTTAAGTCGGTTTTAACAATGCTGCTAGCTCCTGAAACTACAGCCCAGAAACAGAAACAACACATGAGGGTAGGTCTGGAGTATTCTCATCATCTGCTTCTTCATGAGCCGTTATATATTCACTGACTCATCTACTGAATTTGCAGTTCTTGTAACAGCACTCTTGAGAGTTCTCTCAGACTATTAAACTCAGAAACAAGTTGATAAAAATGTATGTATTAATTTTTTAACTCATACAGTCTTCAGAAATGTATTGAGTACTCCTGATGGCAGCTCACCAGTACCTCAAGCACTTCTAGGTGTGACATTCATGATCTCCAGGCCCAGGCCTTTGTGCTTATTGTTAATACATCACTAGTATTTTAAGAGAGAGAACTGTTATCTTCTTTCCCAACACAACTTGCAAACTAAGCTGTAAGATTCTTCCCTGACTGAGGCTTTTTTAGGTGACTGGATCCTTAATGGAATAGCCTGTAACAGAATTTTTAAAAATATGCTATTCAGGCTAAAATATATGTTATGACATTAATAATGGAATAATCGGGCATGGGTTACACATAATTAAACATTCCAGGAAACTGGTGACTAAATAAATAAATCAGTGAAGTAACTGCCCAGGGCAAGGGTGGTGATGATGATTTATCTCTGGAATTCTTTTGGATATGAACAAATGCTCCAAATAATTTTCATGTATTTTGAATATTTTCAAACAAAATATCACATAGGTCCACAATCCAGTGATACACACTTGCATAGCTTTTTAAAATCATATCATAGCATGTTAATGGCTTTTACTATCCAAATCCAGAGGTTATTATATTTTCTATGGCAAATATTCCAAATTTCCAGTTTCTTATATATTAACTGAATAAATAACTTCAATATGAGTTCTTATATAATCTAACTGCCAATTCCACTCCTTCTCAAATCTGTGTTTTAATCAATTTGTTCCATGAGTATCACTGTGGTAACAGTTCCCTTGCCTTAAATCTGTCCTCTAGTTTACATTTTTTCCTGCTCTCATTTTGCTACTTTTATTTATTTATTTTCATTTTGCTACTTTTAAAACTTTAACGGATTTTCATAGGAAACTTTCATTCTCTTGATGTTATTTCCTATATGACGTCCATCACCCTTGGACAGAAAGATCAAGCCAGTCAGTCATAAAGGATATCAACCCTGAATATTCATTGAAAAAATAGATGCTGAAGCTGAAGCACCAATACTTTGGCCACCTGATGTGAAGAGCCAACTCATTGGAAAAGACCCTAATACTGGGAAAGATTGAGGGCAAGAGGAGAAGGGGGCAACAGCGGATGAGATTGTTGGATGGCACCAGCGACTCAATGGACATGAGTTTGAGCAAACTTAGGAAGATAGTGGACAGGGAAACCTGGTGTGCTGCAGTTCTTGGGGTCACAGAGTCAGACATGACTTAGCAACTGAACAACAACAATCTCTCTAGACCACATTAATTCTTTACTTTCCAACACTTTCATAATATTTTATTCATCACATTGACACACTGGATATAGTTAATTGTCTACAGGGCATTGTCCCCACTAGACCATGAACTCACTGAGAACAAGAACTGCATCTTGTTCATTTTTATATCTCCCAATCTAGCAATGCTTCATCATAACAAAGCCCACCAACAAACATGAAGGACCACTTACAAAAAAAAAATATAACTAGGCATTTAGCCACTAATTTCAAAGTTCATGTCATAATACAATGACATTTGCAAGGCAATTAATTAGTTCCTTACATACAAGGAATGAAAATTAGAACATGTAAGTGCAAAAGCAGTGCCATTTCCTATTAAAGCATATATCATTTAAAAAAGAATGAGGGAATAATATAACATTACCAGAACTCATGTAAATAAAGCTACAGAACTTCATTTAGGGACCTAAATAAGTGGGGATAATTGTTTTGGTATTGGAAATCTCACATTTGAAAAGATGCTAATTCTTTAAAAATTAACTTATAAATCCAATGCACATTCAGTCATAACTACAGCAGGATTTTTAATGGCTTTGTCAAACTGATTTTGAGATCTATACTTAAGAGAAAACGTGTAAAATTTTGAACAAGAACAAGAGAAAATGTCGCCAACCACAACACACTATAAAATGAAGCTAATCAGAGCAACGTGGTGCTAGTGCCACAGAGAACGGACACCAGTTGAACAGAACTGAATCAATTCCCTAAAATAAAAATATTAGCATTAAGATAAAGACATCATTTCAAATCTATGAATAAGAAAGGTCTTGTAAACAAACAGGATTAAATAATTGGTTATAAATGTATAATGTTAAAGAAAATTATGCTATACATAAAAACTCATTAGAGAAGAAGGTGTGGAGAAAATAGATGTAAAATAGCTTACAGATAAAAAAATGAAAAATTTTCAAAATGTTCATGTAGCAAAGGTCTATGGAAATCAGAACCAGAGAAACAGAAAGCTACAAATTGAATACCATGTAAATTAAAAGCCATTGAGATAATGAAATACATCACAAAGTTAAAAAAAAAAAAGACATGATATTGAGAGAAAATACTGTAAAATCATCTTCTACAAAAAGGCTTAAAACCTCAAAACATCCAAAATATATAGGAAAAGAGTAGGAAAAATGCCTCACCCATCTTCTGTTAGACTTTTCTTTTTCTTCTAACAGGGTAACAATTCATAAAAGAAAACTAAATACACACGGAAGATGTATAGGAAAAGATGCTCAAGTTATTTTAACTAGTTCTGTAACAACTTCAAAAAAACCTTATTTTTGTTTCCATACTGTCGAAAATGTAAAAGATATATACTGTTTACTATCATGTAGGGTATGAGGGCATTGGGGCCCCTCATACATGGTTGATGGAGGGTTCTAATGGGAATCCCTTTGGAATACAACTTGCAATATTTATCGAAAATGTTACACTCTTTAAACCAAAAATTCCACTTTCAAGAATGAATCATACCGGTCTTTGTGGAAGATGGCGGAGGAGTAGGACGGGGAGACCACTTTCTCTCCTAAAATTCATCAAAAGAATAACTGAACGCAGAGCAAACTTCGCAAAACAACTTCTGATCGCTAGCTGAGGTCATCAGGCGCCCAGAAAAGCAGCCCATTGTCTTCGAAAGGAGGTAGGACGAAATATAAAAGATAAAAAGTGAGACAAAAGAGCTAAGGACGGAGATCCGTCCGGGGAAGTCTTAGGTGGCATTGCTTGGGGTAGGGTCTGGTCCTGAGTGCCCTGAGGACAATCGGAGGGAGCTTCTGTGAGGTGCCAACTTGAACTGTGGGAGACCAAAAGAGAGAGAGTAAATTAACCGGCCGGAACACACTGCCGGCGGTTCGCAGACCAAAGAGTCCGAGAAAATCCAGAGAAGAGCTCGCAGGCTGCGGACCTGCCCAGCCCCGCCGGAGGCAGGAGGCAGGGGGGAGGGGAAGGTCGCGGAGAGACACAGGGCGCAGGCACCCGACCGGCGCGGGCGGGGACTGGGGCTGGGGACGCGGAGGGCAGACGGCGCATGCACCCGACTGGCGCCAGCGGAAACTGAGACTGGGTCCGCGGAAGGGCCCACTGCGCGCCACACCTGGGGAGAGTGCGCCCACCAAGCCCCTGGCTGCCTGGACCGCTCTGACGGGGAAGGCACAGAGACCAGGCGCAGCTTTTCGCTCCGCGCTTTTGTGGAACACCCGAGGGCTGGAACCTCGCGCAGCGCGGAGCGCGCTCCATATAGAACAGCCGGGAGCCTGAGCAGCGCAGACGGAGAAAGCAGCGACGGCCCCTCCCGACAGCGCCAGCCTGTCCCCGCGGCGCAAGTCCGTCCTCACAGCGCCAGCCCCGCCCAGCAGAGCGAAGGAACTAGCTACCTGAATAAGAGTCCACCTCCGCCCGCCTGTGTCAGGGCGGAAACGAGGCTCTGAAGAGACCGGCAAACAGAAGCCAAATAAACAAAGGGAACCGCTTCAGAAGAGACTGGTGCAACAGATTAAAATCCCTGTAGAAAACACCGACTACCCCGGAAGGGGCCTGTAGATATCGAGAAGCGTAAGCTGGAACGAGGAGCTATCTGAAACTGAGCCGAACCCACACTGACCGCAACAGCTCCAGAGAAACTCCTAGATATAATTTATTTTTTTCTCTTTTTTTAAATTTTTTTTCTTTTTTTTCTTTTTTATTTTTTCTCTTTTATTTTCCTTTAAAATCCCCTATTACTCCCCCATTACTCCTTAACTTTCATTTCCATAGATTTTTATGATTTTTTTAATTAGGGAAAAAGAAAAATTTTTTTTTCTTTTTCTTTTTTTTCTTTCTTTTTTTTTCTTTCCTTTTTCTCTTCTATTTTCTATTTTTCTTTTTCTCTTATTTCTTTTAAAGTCCTCTAGTACTCCTCTACTACTCCTTAATTTTCATTTTCAATACACTATAACCTTACAAAAAAAAAAAAGAAGAAAAGCCCTATTTTTAAACCGAACATTATTCTCTCCCAATCTTGACTCTCTGTTTTCTACCTCAGAACACCTTTATTTCCTCCTTTCCCCTTCTCTTCCCAATCCAATTCTGTGAATCTTTGTAGGTGTCTGAGATACGGAGAACACTCTGGGAACAGACAGCTGCGTAGATCTGTCTCTCTCCTCTTGAGTCCCCTTTTTTCTCCTCCTGCTCATCTCTGTCTCCCTCCTCCCTCTCCTCTTCTTCATGTAACTCTGTGAACCTCTCTGGGTGTCCCTAACAGGGGAGAATCTTTTCGCCATTAACCTAGAAGTTTTCTTATCAGGGCTGCATAGTTGGAGAAGTCCTGAGACTACAGGAAGAATAAAACTGAAATCCAGAGGCAGGAGACTTAAGCCCAAAACCTGAAAACACCAGAAAACTCCTGACTACATGGAACTTTAAGTAATAAGTGACTGTCCAAAAGCCTCCATACCTACACTGAAACCAACCACCACCCAAGAGCCAATAAGTTTTAGAGCAAGACATACCACGCAAATTCTCCAGCAACGCAGGAACATAGCCCTGAACATCAACATACAGGCTGCCCAAGGTCACACCTAACACATAGACCCATCTCAAAACTCATTACTGGGCACTCCATTGCTCTCCAAAGAGAAGAAATCAAGTTCCACGCACCAGAACACTGACGTAAGCTTCCCTAACCAGGAAACCTTGACAAGCCAATCGTCTAACCCCACCCACTGGGTTAATCCTCCACAATAAAAAGGAACCACAGACCTCCAGAATACAGAAAGCCCACTCCAGACACAGCAATCTAGACAAAGTGAAAAGGCAAAGAAATACCCAACAGGTAAAGGAACATGAAAAATGCCCACCAAGTCAAACAAAAGAGGAGGAGATAGGGAATCTACCTGAAAAAGAATTTAGAATAATGATAATAAAAATGATCCAAAATCTTGAAAACAAAATGGAGTTACAGATAAATAGCCTGGAAACAAAGATTGAAAAGATTCAAGAAATGGTTAATAAAGACCTAGAAAAAATAAGAGTCAATTAAAAATGAACAATGCAATGAATGAGATCAAAAACACTTTGGAGGGAACCAAGAGTAGAATAACGGAGGCAGATAGGATAAGTGAGGTAGAAGATAAAATGGTGGAAATAAATGAAGCAGAGAGGGAAAAAGAAAAAAGGATCAAAAGAAATGAGGACAACCTCAGGGACCTCTGAGACAATGTGAAACGCCCCAACATTCGAATCATAGGAGTTCCAGAAGAAGAAGACAAAAAGAAAGGCCATGAGAAAATACTCGAGGAGATAACAGCTGAAAACTCCCCTAAAATGGGGAAGGAAATAGCCACCCAAGTCCAAGAAACCCAGAGAGTCCCAAACAGGATAAACCCAAGACGAAACACCCCAAGACACATATTAATCAAATTAACAAAGATCAAATACAAAGAACAAATATTAAAAGCAGCAAGGGAAAAACAACAAATAACACACAAAGGGATTCCCATAAGGATAACAGCTGATCTATCAATAGAAACCCTCCAGGCCAGAAGGGAATGGCAGGACGTACTAAAAGTAATGAAAGAGAATAAGCTACAACCTAGATTACTGTATCCAGCAAGGATCTCATTCAGATATGAAGGAGAATTCAAAAGCTTTACAGATAAGCAAAAGCTGAGAGAATTCAGCACCACCAAAACAGCTCTTCAACAAATGCTAAAGGATCTTCTCTAGGCAGGAAATGCAGAAAGGTTGTATAAACGTGAACCCAAAACAGCAAAGTAAATGACAACGGGAACACACCTATCAATAATTACCCTAAATGTAAATGGGTTGAATGCCCCAACCAAAAGACAAAGATTGGCTGAATGGATACAAAAACAAGACCCCCATATATGCTGTCTACAAGAGACCCACCTCAAAACAAGAGACACATACAGACTAAAAGTGAAGGGCTGGAAAAAAATATTTCATGCAAATGGAGACCAAAAGAAAGCAGGAGTCGCAATACTCATATCAGATAAAATAGACTTTCAAATAAAGGATGTGAAAAGAGACAAAGAAGGACACTACATAATGATCAAAGGATCAATCCAAGAAGAAGATATAACAATTATAAATATATATGCACCCAACATAGGAGCACCGCAATATGTGCGGCAAACACTAACGAGTATGAAAGAGGAAATTAATAGTAACACAATAATAGTGGGAGACTTTAATACCCCACTCACAACTATGGATAGATCAACTAAACAGAAAATTAACAAGGAAACACAAACCTTAAATGACACAATGGACCAGCTAGACCTAATTGATATCTATAGGACATTTCACCCCAAAACAATCAACTTCACCTTTTTCTCAAGTGCACACGGAACCTTCTCCAGAATAGATCATATCCTGGGCCATAAATCTGGTCTGGGAAAATTCAAAAAAATTGAAATCATTCCAGTCATCTTTTCTGACCACAGTGCAGTAAGATTAGATCTCAATTACAGGAAAAAAATTGTTAAAACTTCAAACATATGGAGGCTAAATAACACGCTTCTGAATAACCAACAAATCATAGAAGAAATCAAAAAAGAAATCAAAATATGTATAGAAATGAATGAAAATGAAAACACAACAACCCAAAACCTATGGGACACTGTAAAAGCAGTGCTAAGGGGAAGGTTCATAGCATTACAGGCTTACATCAAGAAACAAGAAAAAAACCAAATAAATAACCTAACTCTACACCTAAAGCAATTAGAGAAGGAAGAAATGAAGAACCCCAGGGTTAGCAGAAGGAAAGAAATCTTAAAAATTAGGGCAGAAATAAATGCAATAGAAACTAAAGAGACCATAGCAAAAATCAACAAAGCTAAAAGCTGGTTTTTTGAAAAAATAAACAAAATTGACAAACCATTAGCAAGACTCATTAAGAAACAAAGAGAGAAGAACCAAATTAACAAAATTAGAAATGAAAATGGAGAGATCACAACAGACAACTCTGAAATACAAAGGATCATAAGAGACTACTACCAGCAGCTCTATGCCAATAAAATGGACAACTTGGATGAAATGGACAAATTCTTAGAAAAGTATAACTTTCCAAAACTGAACCAGGAAGAAATAGAAGATCTTAACAGACCCATCACAAGCAAGGAAATCGAAACTGTAATCAAAAATCTTCCAGCAAACAAAAGCCCAGGACCAGATGGCTTCACAGCTGAATTCTACCAAAAATTTAGAGAAGAGCTAACACCTATCTTACTCAAACTCTTCCAGAAAATTGCAGATGGAGGTAAGCTTCCAAACTCATTCTATGAGGCCACCATCACCCTAATACCAAAACCAGACAAAGATGCCACAAAAAAAGAAAACTACAGGCCAATATCACTGATGAACATAGATGCAAAAATCCTTAACAAAATTCTAGCAAACAGAATCCAACAACATATTAAAAAAATCATACACCATGACCAAGTGGGCTTTATCCCAGGAATGCAAGGATTCTTTAATATCCGCAAATCAATGTAATACACCACATTAACAAATTGAAAGATAAAAACCATATGATTATCTCAATAGATGCAGAGAAAGCCTTTGACAAAATTCAACACTCATTTATGATTAAAACTCTCCAAAGAGCAGGAATAGAAGGAACATACCTCAACATAATAAAAGCTATATATGACAAACCTACAGCAAGCATCACCCTCGATGGTGAAAAATTGAAAGCATTTCCCCTGAAATCAGGAACAAGACAAGGGTGCCCACTCTCACCACTACTATTCAACATAGTGTTGGAAGTTTTGGCCACAGCAATCAGAGCAGAAAAAGAAGTAAAAGGAATCCAGATAGGAAAAGAAGAAGTGAAACTCTCACTGTTTGCAGATGACATGATCCTCTACATAGAAAACCCTAAAGACTCTACAAGAAAATTACTAGAGCTAATCAATGAATATAGTAAAGTTGCAGGATATAAAATTAACACACAGAAATCCCTTGCATTCCTATATACTAACAATGAAAAAACAGAAAGAGAAATTAAGGAAACAATACCATTCACCATTGCAACAAAAAGAATAAAATACTTAGGAATATATCTACCTAAAGAAACAAAAGACCTATACATAGAAAACTATAAAACACTGATGAAAGAAATCAAAGAGGACACAAACAGATGGAGAAACATACCGTGTTCATGGATTGGAAGAATCAATATTGTCAAAATGGCTATTCTACCCAAAGCAGTCTATAGATTCAATGCAATCCCTATCAAGCTACCAACGGTATTTTTCACAGAACTAGAACAAATAATTTCACAACTTGTATGGAAATACAAAAAACCTCGAATAGCCAAAGTAATCTTGAGAAAGAAGAATGGAACTGGAGGAATCAACCTGCCTGACTTCAGACTCTACTACAAAGCCACAGTCATCAAGACAGTATGGTACTGGCACAAAGACAGAAATATAGATCAATGGAACAGAATAGAAAGCCCAGAGATAAATCCACGAACCTATGGACACCTTATCTTTGACAAAGGAGGCAAGGATATACAATGGAAAAAAGACAACCTCTTTAACAAGTGGTGCTGGGAAAACTGGTCAACCACTTGTAAAAGAATGAAACTAGAACACTTTCTAACACCATACACAAAAATAAACTCAAAATGGATTAAAGATCTAAATGTCAGACCAGAAACTATAAAACTCCTAGAGGAGAACATAGGCAAAACACTCTCCGACATAAATCACAGCAAGATCCTCTATGACCCACCTCCCAGAATATTGGAAATAAAAGCAAAACTAAACAAATGGGACCTAATGAAACTTAAAAGCTTTTGCACTACAAAGGAAACTATAAGTAAGGTGAAAAGACAGCCCTCAGATTGGGAGAAAATAATAGCAAATGAAGAAACAGACAAAGGATTAATCTCAAAAATATACAAGCAACTCCTGCAGCTCAATTCCAGAAAAATAAATGACCCAATCAAAAAATGGGCCAAAGAACTAAACAGACATTTCTCCAAAGAAGACATACAGATGGCTAACAAACACATGAAAAGATGCTCAACATCACTCATTATTAGAGAAATGCAAATCAAAACCACAATGAGGTACCATTACACGCCAGTCAGGATGGCTGCTATCCAAAAGTCTACAAGCAATAAATGCTGGAGAGGGTGTGGAGAAAAGGGAACCCTCTTACACTGTTGGTGGGAATGCAAACTAGTACAGCCGCTATGGAAAACAGTGTGGAGATTTCTTAAAAAACTGGAAATAGAACTGCCATATGACCCAGCAATCCCACTTCTGGGCATACACACCGAGGAAACCAGATCTGAAAGAGACACGTGCACCCCAATGTTCATCGCAGCACTGTTGATAATAGCCAGGACATGGAAGCAACCTAGATGCCCATCAGCAGATGAATGGATAAGGAAGCTGTGGTACATATATACCATGGAATATTACTCAGCCATTAAAAAGAATTCATTTGAACCAGTCCTAATGAGATGGATGAAACTGGAGCCCCTTATACAGAGTGAAGTAAGCCAGAAAGATAAAGAACATTACAGCATACTAACACATATATATGGAATTTAGAAAGATGGTAATGATAACCCTATATGCAAAACAGAAAAAGAGACACAGAAATACAGAACAGACTATTGAACTCTGTGGGAGAAGGTGAGGGTGGGATATTTCAAAAGAACAGCATGTATACTATCTATGGTGAAACAGATCACCAGCCCAGGTGGGATGCATGAGACAAGTGCTCTAGCCTGGTGCACTGGGAGGACCCGGGGGAATCGGGTGGAGAGGGAGGTGGGAGGGGGAATCGGGATGGGGAATACGTGTAAATCCATGGCTGATTCATATCAATGTATGACTAAACCCACTGAAATGTGAAGTGATTGGCCTCCAACTAATTAAAAAAAAAAAAAAAGAATGAATCATACCAAAATACATATATGTACAACAAAAGACTGTTCAAGGATGTTCAGTGCAGTCTTGATTATAATAATGAAAATTTAGAAAAAATGGAATAAAGCCCCTCAGACTTATTTTTATAAACGTGTCAGAGAACATTTATGTTCACGTAAAATATTAAACTGCATAGAAATTGTTAAAAAAAGGACCAGATTTATATACATCAAATATTAATAATTTTTTCTGAGGATAAAAGCTATGGGAGGTCACAGAAGGAGAAAAACAAAAGTTTCACATTGTTATCTCTCTTGTTTGAATGAGTACAACTAGAATGCATTCTTGCAGTTTTTATATATTTTAAAAAACAACCATAAAAAAATACCTAGAATATGTGTACTTAATTGCAAAAAAAAATAGTGGGACTGAAAGTTTATGGTCTGAGTAATCAATAATTAATCAGCAATTCATTCAACAAATATATATTGGTATAATCCAGTACCAAAGATTAAGTTAGGTAGTAGTCACACAGGATGAGACAAGCCCTACCCTCATGATCACTCAAAAATCATAGGGACCCGAAAAGTAGCTGAATTATAAGGTGACAACTGCTAATGCACAGATACACAGATGTCACATTTTTGCTGGGGAGGACAGGCAGGTTTCAGGTAGGGTGGTGCAAGTGAAAAAAAAATTTTTAAGTGAATAGTAATATTCCCAACAGACAAGGGGAGAGGAGAAGAAAATCATGTAATGGGCAAAGTCATCCTGACCTGAGGTCACAGGCTCTGCTGTGCTCCTGTCTTGAGTTGAATGTTATCTCCCATCCCTTACTTAAAACCTGTGCACCCTCAGCTAAGAGACTCGGCCCCTCTCAACTCCATGTCATAGCAGGCTATAACATGGCTGCAGCAACCACACCACTCCATGGGTTCACCAAGAAGACTGAACAAAATCATTCATAAAAGCCTCAGGACAGTATTTAGAACATGTATATTGATAAAGATTTGCTACTCTTCTGTGTGTTACCTATAAAGAAGCCAAAGGATTGCAATATGTTCAGGAAACTGAAAGAAGGCTGAAATAGGTGGGTAGCAAAACTTTGAAACATTTGCTAGCATACACTAAAACACAAAGAACTCCAAGTAACTTCAGAGTGCTTCACGTAAATGCAGAATAAATCTAACTTGGGGTTCATTTACTTCCATGCTAATAGGAGACCTAGTTCATGATCAATAGAACAAATTTTAATATATATTCAATGAGATTTGCATATTTCCCTGGTAAATCTGTATAAATGATAATGAAATGGTTTACTTGCAAACATTTAAGGTTTCCAAAATTGTTATTTAAAGCAATGTTCAACAAGGAATTTAATTTTTGAAAAAAATTCATCTACTAAAATTAAAACATCTCATTTAAAAATAGCTTCTATTATTTAATACAAAACTCCTTTCGTTTCAGTTTCCATCTGCCTCTCTCTTTAGGACATCACTATTTATTTGCTTTCTCACCATCTTTCAAACCCATAAGAATTCACATGAACTATTGTTTCAAATCCCCCTCCCAATCTTCCTGTATTACCTGGCTCTTATATTACTGCATATACACAAAGCCCTGGTCCTGTCAATTACTAGTTATGTGACTTTAGATAAGTCACTTGACCTCTCTGAGCCTCAGTTTCCTCACTTATAAAATG